>NC_053028.1:587513847-587781813 GCF_003073215.2 Triticum urartu | reverse complement strand
ACACCTGAGGCACGAGAGGACCAGCAACGTATGCACGGGAAAGACGGCATACATCAGGGTCATGCAAGCTACGCTCTTACCAAAGAAGAGAAGGAAATCTTCTTTGAATTCCTGCTCAGTATTAAGGTACCGTCTGGCTTCTCGTCAAATATAAAGGGAATAATAAACATGGCAGAGAAAGTTCCAGAACCTAAAGTCTCATGACTGCCACGTGATTATGACGCAACTGCTTCCGGTTGCATTGAGGGGGATTTTACCGGAAAACGTTCGATTAGCCACTGTGAAGCTATGTGCACTCCTCAATGCAATCTCTCAGAAGGTAATCGATCCAGAAATCATACCAAGGTTAGAGAATGATTTGGTGCAATGTCTTGTTAGTTTCAAGTTGGTGTTCCCACCATCCTTCTTCAACATCATGATGCACATCCTAGTTCACCTATGCGAAGAGATTAACGTTTTGGGTCCTGTATTTCTACACAATATGTTCCCCTTTGAGAGGTTCATGGGAGTCTTAAAGAAATATGTTCATAACTGTGCTAGGCCAGAAGGAAGCATCTCCAAGGGTCATGAAAATGAGGAGGTCATTGAGTTTTGTATTGACTTTATTCCTAACCTTAAGCCGATTGGTGTTCCTGAATCGCGGCATAAGGGCAGACTGGATGGAAAAGGCACGCTAGGAGGGGAACAAATAATATGTATGGACGGATATTCTCTCACTGAAGCACACTACACAGTTCTACAGAATTCCGCCTTGGTGGCTCCGTATATGGATGAACACAGGAATTTGCTACGCTCCAAACACTCGGAGCGGTCTGATGACTGGATTACACGTGAACAAACTAGGAGTTTCGCCAGCTGGTTGCAGACACGTACCATGCATGACGCCTCTATTGAAGATGACATGTACTTGTTGTCCCAGTTACCATCTTCGAATATAATGACTTTCAAAGGGTACGAGATAAATGGTAATACATTTTACACGATCGCCCAAGATAAGGAGAGCACCAACCAAAATAGTGGTGTCCGCTTTGATGCAGAAACCAAGACGGGAAAGGAAACATATTATGGTTATATACAGGACATATGGGAACTTGACTATCGACGTGGTTTGAAGGTCCCTTTGTTTCGGTGCAAATGGGTCAATATGACACGAGGCGGGGTAATGGAAGACCCGCAGTACGGAATGACAATAGTGGATCTCAGCAATCTTGTGTATGTAGACGAACCATTCGTCCTAGCCAATGATGTGGCACAGGTTTTCTATGTGAAGGACATGTCTACCAACCCAAGAAAAAGAAAAGATAAGGAAGCGAATGCATCGTACGATGAGCCAAAGCGGCACATAGTTCTTTCTAGGACAAGAAACATCGTGGGAGTGGATGACAAGACAGACATGTCAGAAGATTATGAAAAGTTTGATGAAATTGCTCCATTCACAGTGAATATTGACCCGAGCATCCCGTTAAATGATGAAGATTTTCCATGGTTACGGCGCAAAGGGACACACGCGAAGAAAAACTTTCACACCCAAAGATCTGGGATGTGATCAACTTCACTATCATCACTTTCTTCTGTGTTTCACACCAAGGAGGGAATCTCTGTAATAGTTAGGGTAGTTATGTGTTTTGACATTTGAAGCGAAGAAATTTTATGTGCAAACAAACTCTTTCATGCCTTTACTAATTTTTTCAGCTAAAAAGGCATTTCATTTTTTAAGTAACCTAAGAAGTACCAAATTGAATATAATGATAAAACACACTAATATTAAACATAATAAAAAAGAATCACTGAAAAATGTATTTTTAAAGTTAAGTTATTCACAAACTAGTGATTCACACAACTTTCAAATAATTCAAAATTTATACTATTCAAATTTAAAAACTACCGGCACTAACTGAAAGTTTCTAAAAACTATCAAAAATATTCACAAAGAAACTCTAAATACAGCAAAAAACAACTAAAAATAAATAAAACAAGATAAATAAAGCAGAAAAGAAAAAACTAAATGAAAAAAACCCACCTACCGAGCCACAGCGGCCTGCATACGACTAGAAACCCAACCTGTTGTTGGGCCAGGATGCAGGCACGCAAGCCCAATACGCCCCACAGGGAAGAGTAGCAGAGGTAGGCCCAGAAGGCCTGCTTTAGAGAGGAGCTCGAGACAGCAGCGGCGGCGGGGCTTATAAGCAGGTGCGAACGCCCTTCGGCTAGCGAGGTGGGACTAAACTTCTACGCCCCTCGCCTGGCAGCGCACCCCCTTTAGTACCGGGTCGTGGCATCAACCGATACTAAAGGGGGGGTCTTTAGTACCGGTTGGAGCCACCACCCGGTACTAAAGGCCTGCCCTTCCCGCCGCTTGGCCTGGCCAAAATAGGCCTTTAGTACCGGTTGGTGGATCCAACCGGTACTAAAGGTGCCTTCTATATATACATCACTTTGAAAAATTTCATTCTCCCTCTATTTCTTCCTCTGTTTCCCCATTGAAGCACCGCCTGCCCCGATCGATCGACGCCGTCGCCGCCCCCGTCCCCGTCCCCGCCCCCGTCGCGTGCCGTTGCCATCGCCGCCCCCATCCCCGTCGCCGCCCCCGTCCCCGTCGCCGCCCTCGTCTCCATCGCCGCCTCGGGCCCATCCCCGCGTCGCCGCCGCTGTCACGCCCTGGCCCGTCGCCGCCCCCGACCGTCGCCTCGCCGTCGCCGTCGCCCCGCTGTGAGCTCTCCCCCTCTAACACCTCTCTCCCCCCCGGCGGCCACCATGGGCGCCGCCCCTCCCCGAGCCCATACACACACAAGCATGATGAACACACACACACACATTTCCTTAAGTTAATTAGTATATGCGTATTTTGTATGTTTAATTAGTTTAGTTTTTTTAGATTATTATTTTTTCACTAGTATATATGTATGAATGCATGTTAGATGGATATAATTAGTGTTTAATTAGTATGGAATTTTTTTATATAATGTTGTTTTTCTATTTTTAATGGATGTATAGAAGTTGTTTTTTCCGTTTTTAGTGTTAGATGCTTAATTAGTATGAAATAGCATATAGAATTTTGACATATGCAATGATAGCATAATTAGTGTTACATTTGCATATAGTATTTGTTGTCGACGATACCCGGCCCGCATCCTCGCCATCGACCCATTCGCGATGACATCCTGCTTCAGAGGACCCATGTCTGGGACTGGGCTCCGCCGGGCTGGCACTGGGAGGTGCTACCTTCAGGGGCGCGACGCTTGGTGAGTGTCGTGGTTTTGTCACGGCAGATGTCCTAGAGAAAGGAATTAGTCGTGGAGCCATCGCGACGGGTTAGCTTGAAGGGGTTAAAGCGGACACAGGGATGCAAGAGAGTTTATACTAGTTTGGCCCCTTCGATGAAGGTAAAAGCCTATGTCTAGTTGTGATGGAATTGATGGGGGTTTCGATGACTAGGGAGCAAACAAGCTTCGCCTATGTCTCGAGTTGTTGTCTGTTATCTTTGAACCGCCACCGGGTCGTCCCCTTATATACACGGGTGACTCCCGTCGGCTTACGGAGTCCCAATACCGGCTCATAGATGTGTCCAGTTTGGTCTCTACTTATTCCTAACTTACAATACAAGTTAACTACTAACGCCGGTTTACGGCTGCAAGCCTTGAACCGACCATGGGCCTTGAGCCCTCCTCTGTCTTCTTGGGCTTTAACATACTTAACTACTGACGAAGTTAACCCGGCCCAGATAGGCCGGTTTACGCCCAGTAGTAATATCTCCAACATTAGGCCCCAGATTGATTTGAACGGGTTCATGTCAATCCTTTAACAAAAGCTTCATCTTCAACATCCTCTCATAAATTGGTAAACCGCCATGATGTCATCTTCTCTGATTGCTGTAAACCGGAGTGACGTCACCTGTCATAACGAAGCTATCCATTATGCTTCTTTGTTTAATAGATCGGCGGAAATCGAGGCAACAGCTCCGTTTCGTGGCCCCTTGATTGTCGCGCCTGACACATGTTCTTTCGCCTTATAAATAGGACCGAAGGGTCATTTCTTTTCGCCTTCCGTACCTTCTTCATCTTCCTCGCATCGCCAGCCTCGGAGCTCCGCCACCGCCGTCGACCTCTGCCTCAACCTTGGCCGCTGCATCAACCTGAGCGCACCAGAGCATCGCGGCAACCTTCTGCGTCTTCCTCAGCTCCGGTAAATCTTCCATCCTTTCCCCCGCAGATCTGACCTAGGGTTTCGCATTTCTTCAGTGTTCATCCTCCGCCTCTTGCTCATACGATAGATCTTTAGATGGCTCCGCAAATCTTTATTCTATGCAATGGTAGCTGTTTACCCTTCGCCTTCACTTGCACATCTCAAAACCATAGATCTGTATGTACATCTTGTTCATTGATTCGGTATTGCTCCTTTTGGACCTCTGAATATTTATCTTTTTTCTGAACTTGCTTCAGATCCATCGCTGTAGAGAAATCTTACGAAATCTGTTTCTGTAAACTTACTCCTCTGCTTCAATGTTTAAAGCCGGCAGTTTAAGCTTGTAGGAAAAAATTGCCAAACCGGTTTATACCATTAGTCCCCTTGTTGAACCGCCAGATGTTGTTTCTTCATAAAACTCCGGTTCAGATAGATCTGTCTCCGGTTTAACATTGCACATACCAATATACCTTGATCAATTGTATTTTTGAACCGAGATCTTCTACCTTGTAGTTTCCATCATGGCCAAGCAAGTATATGAATGCAATTGGGTTCCTTCTCGCGTCACAGAGGCTCAGCTGGACGATCTAGTCTTGATCGGCGCTTTAGGCAGTAAAGATACCATTCATTGGAGAGCTCCTGGCAAAGAATGCCCTCCCACTCCTCAAGAAGGAGAAGTTGTTGTTTTTGTAGATCACTTAGCTCGGGGCTTTAAACCACCCGGTTCTAAATTTTACCGAGATGTTTTGGCCGATTTCCAACTCCAACCACAAGATACTGGCCCCAATTATGTTACAAATATGTGTCACTTCCAAGTGCTCTGTGAAGCGTTCTTTCAACAGGAGCCCACAGTGGAATTGTTCCGAGACCTTTTCCATCTAAACCGCTATACTGAGTTTACTGATGGCTCCAATACGGTGTTGGGTGGCATGGCGATCCAGAAAAGGAAAGAGGTCACATACCCTCATGCCAAACTGCACAGCCACCCCAAAGAGTGGAATCAGACATGGTTCTACTGCAAAGATACCTTCCCTGCTGGTGAGAATCCCTTGCCCGGCTTTCGTCCGGAGCGGCTCAGCAATACACACCCTTTTCCGCAAAGATTGACTGCCCAGGAGAGAAGCAAATATGCTCCTCAACTGTCGAAGCTTAGAGCCTTTATGGCCAATGGTTTAACATGGGTTGATCTCACTCGCTGTTGGATATCATGGAGCATACTGCCCCTTAGTCAGCGCTGCGGTTTGATGTGTGAATATACCGGCAGTGTTGATGACCCACTACGACATTCCAGAATCCACCTCACTGATGAAGAAATCATAGAAGCTGTGAATAAGATGCTGAATGAACCGGAACATATCTGTGCTAATAACGGCCTACTTCCCTTCTGTGCCACCAACAAACCGCCAGCTATAAGACCTTGTTTAATATCACTGTCTATGTAATCAGGGCAATGATCCGTTTTGGAGCAAGAAATTGCCGCAGGAGAAACCGGAAAAGTCAGACAAACCGGAAAGAGCAACCCGGCAAAAGACTAAAGCTGTAAAGAAGACTGCCCACAGGAAAAGAACTACTGCATCTTCTAATCCAGCCCCTGATGATGATGTGGATAATCTGGACCTTGAGGTAGAGCTTGACTCACTTGGCTTATTTTTCATGCATCTTATTGATGATGATATTTCTCAGGATGATGCCGAAGTCAGCCGCGCTGATGCTGCAGAGGTAATTATTCTCCCTTCTGATTCAGAACCTTTGCCTTCGCTAAAAATCCGTCAGGCAAACCGGAAAGTTAAATTTTCTCATCCTCTTGCTTATTTGGATCCCAAATTTCTTATGAAGACCCAACAGCACGAAACTCGTCGCACAACCCGGCACAACGGCCAGGTAGTTACCTCCGCTGGTTTACCAAACAGTCCAGTTTGGAAACGCCGTTCAGAGGTCTCTAATTTGCTTGTCAGTGATTGTCCTAAAGTGGGCTGCTTTCGCCAACCTCTTAATCCATCTGACTCCGATTACTAGGTTACTTCCCACTCATCCTCTAGCGAGTCATCGGCTACTCAGCTGCCACCGCTCAAAACGGTGCTTGGGTAAGCTATACTTATTATGATACTTACAACACATTGCCTTAGAACATATGCTGTATTTGATTTTGTTATTCTTTCCAGGGCCAAACCTAGGCCAAGCAAGAAGGCCCGCCTGGACAAAGCGACCGAAGAAGATGCTGTTCTTGAGCCAGGCAAGACACCCGATCTTGAAGCGGCTATTCCTGAGGATATACCCAATGATCCACCGCAGCAAGACGACGATCTTATTGCTGAAGAGAGACCTACTGATGCCTCAGGTCCTGTCAATCAGCCCACAGGCTCCATCCGGATTGAGAGATCCACCGGTCCAGCAAAACCTACTGACAAGCCAACAGCCCCAGTGCAAACCGGCGATACTCAGGAGGATGAGGTTGTCATTACTGGCACTGGCCATACCGAGCCGAGCAATCCTGTTGCTTTGTCCAAACATTCTGCCAAGGAAGAATTTGCTGCCTTTGGTAAAGGCAAGTGGAATGCTGATCTGGCAACTTACGCTGCTCTGAACGCCCAAGATATCCATTCCGGCTACCTGAACCAGCTGTATGCCAGTCGTGACTATGAAGCCAGTCTGATTAATATGATGAAGGATAAATACAAGGTAACTTCCATACGCTCTTTCGTGCTTGTATGCTTCAATATTTACTGACTCTCCTAAGCCCCCAAGGGCCGGTTTGTAATCTTCTTTCAAACCGGGACTTACTAACATAAATCTTAATACTTTGAACTTTTGCCGATGTAGCCCCCAAGGGCCGGTTCAACTTAGCATAGTTAAACCGGTACTTTAAGTAATTGAGATTGCCGCATCAGAATATATATACGAGCAAATAGCCATTAGCCCCCAATTGCCAAGTTGAATACTTGTATTGATCTTGGGACTTTGCAAGCAATTGAAAGATGAAGATCGAATATGCATTAGCCCCCAAGTGCTAAGTGCATAACTTGTTATGTGGTTGGTACTTGAATCCTTATACCGATTTGTTGAAGCATATATCTATATGCGTGCAGGCAGAGCTGAAGACGAAAGAAAACCAAGTCACCGATCTCCAAGAAAACCTGAAAACCCAACAGGCTGAAACCTCCAAAGCAAAAGAGGAATTGGCCAGTGCTTTAAGCGCCATGGAACAGCTTAAGGAGAGCTTCAAGAAGAAGCGGGTGGATTGGGCCACTGAAAAGTCCGCTTTGATCAAACGAGCAGAGGATGCCGAGGCTGCACTAAAACCAGTGGCGGATGAACTGACCAGCATAAAGCGGCACGTGCATGCCATGACTACTGCTATCTTTGGTAAGCCAGTTTGCCTTATGAATTGGTTCTGCCTTCTTACAGAGTCGCCGGTTTATTAACCCTTTATGGTATTTCAGGGACACGCATTGGTCACTTGGGGTCAGATGTGCGGAAGAAACTGAAAGCCGCCTATACATTGGTTGAACAATTGTATACTGGTGCCCAGCGGATCATCTGTACCGCATCTCATAACAAACTAGTGCCCACTTCAATTCAAGACACTCTGATGAAACTGTCGGTGCTTCCTGCCCGGGTTGAAGAGCTGAAGAAATCTGCTGCTCGAACCAGTGCAATCAATGCCTTAATCCGGGCAAAAGCCTGGGTGCCAGATTTTGATCCTATTGAAGCGGCTCAGGGCTATCCCAGCTTGAAGGAAGACGGGTCAGAATTTGGTGAGGCGGATCTGCGAGCAATAAACTGGGAGGTACGTCTGCTAGCTTGTCAATTGGCTGAAGAAGCAGACTTGTCTCATTATCAAGCCCAATATGACAGTCAGAACAAGTGAATAGCTGCACCAATCCATGAATCGGAAAATCTGATCCCTCCAATCCGTAAGCATACTTATGCTCCCGATATTGACCCGTCATTGCTGATCCATGATGAAGCTGTTTTTCAAGCATTAATGGGAATCGACTGGACAACTGTGGATTTCCAGCCACTGGGCAGAGAAACGGAGGCTGAAGTGGCGCAGGATGACCCACAACCATCAGGCCAGGCTGGTGACCAAGCTTGAACTGGAAGCCAGTTTTAAAACTGCCTCTCCGTTACGAAAAACAATTATATTATTATGGGCACCATGTTGCCTTGTAATAGGCTAGCTGATACTTTTGATGTTGATATGCCTTCGTGCATAATTTGTTCTTCCTGTGGTGATGAACTTTCCAAAGCACTTTCTGAAATGAGAAATTCGTCAAGTGCCACCGCAGTTGTACCGTCAGGCGGAATATGATGTCTGCATATATGAAATCAAAACATCCAAAACAAAATTTTAAGTATATGATCAAATTTTTGAGATACATAATACCTGCCATCATTGAGCGTGAAGTTGGCTTGGCCAATCTTGAAGCGGAGTTTTGCAAACCCACACTATTGAGGAGATAACAGCTCCTGTATATATATGACTCTGGTTTACCATGTAAACCGTGCCGGGTTATAATAAACATCGTGTTACTCCATAAGAGGATGTTAACAACAAGGATCAAACCGGGCAAATAGTCTCCGGATTGACGTGAACTGTGTTCCGTCAATGGATTGGTTGAAAACTTTGTCGGTTTTAAAAAGAACGCAATAAAAAAGAAAAAAGAATCTGGCAAAGAAAAATGCGAAGCAAAAAGCAATGAGAAAACCGTTTGCAAAAAAGATTTATTTGAGCTGATCAAATGGCGTTACCATGGCCGAACACGACCAAGCTCCCGTTAGGTGTAACTATGGTTCTAGTCAGCCAGGTCCCCAAATGAAACCGTGGCAGTTATGCCGACCAAGTGGCATGGCGATGGTTCGGGTTCGACCAAGCCCCCAAGTGATTCTGTGGCCTTACGCCGATCAAGAGGTATGAGTGGTTCAGACGTGACCAAGTCCCCAAGTGATCTGGTTGCTCTCGCCTATCAAGAGGTATGGTATTGGTTCGGACACGACCAATCCTCCAAGTGATATAACACGATGCTTTTAGAAAAGCGAACTCAAGGGGTAAACCGGAAGCCGCTTTAGAACAACTCCGTGTAACCACACATGATGTAAAAGAACAGATACCCCGCTTTAGCTGAGGTTCCGGTTTATTATAGTTAATATATACATCGTTGTAATATGTACATAAGTAGAACCAATGGCTCAGGTATAATAAGGCCGAAGATGAGCTATGTTCCATGGCCTGTTGGTCTCCTCCTCTGATCTACGTGAGTCCTTATGTTCTCGAATATCGATCAGATAGTATGACCCGTTGTGCAGATTCTTGCTGACCACGAAAGGCCCCTCCCAAGGTGGGGATAACTTATGCATACCAGTCTGATCTTGAATGAGCCGAAGCACCAAATCTCCTTCCTGGAAGGTTCTGGTTCTGACTCAGCGACTATGATAACGACGAAGATCCTGTTGGTAAATCGCCGATCGGGCGGCTGCTATGTCACGCTCTTCATCCAACCGGTCCAAAGCATCTTGCCGTGCCGTTTCGTTGTCCGCTTCAATATAAGCCGTCACACGAGGTGAATCATGACGGATATCACTGGGGAGAACCGCCTCCGCTCCATAAACCATGAAGAACGGTGTGTATCTTGTTGACCTATTGGGTGTTGTATTGATGCTCCACAACACAGATGGTAATTCTTCTACCCAACAAATCGGCGTTCTCTGCAAAGGAACCATGATCCGGGGCTTGATGCCTCTCAAGATCTCTTGATTAGTTCTGTCTGCTTGACCATTGGACTGTGGGTGTGCCACTGATGAAACGTCGAGCCGGATGTGCTCTCGTTCGCAGAACTCCTTCATGGCACCTTTGTACAAATTGGTACCATTATCTGTGATGATACTGTGTGGAAAGCCAAACCAGAAAATCACTTTTTTAATGAACTGGACCGCTGTGGCTGCATCACACTTGCTAACAGGTTCTGCCTCCACCCACTTTGTAAACTTGTCAACCGCCACCAGGAGGTGGGTCTTCTTATCTTTGGACCTTTTGAAAGGCCCAACCATATCCAGCCCCCAAGTCGCAAACGGCCAAGTAATTGGAATCATTCTCAATTCTTGAGCTGGTACATGAGCACGTCTTGAGAACTTTTGGCAACCATCACATCATCTGACCAGATCCTCTGCATCAGCATGAGCAGTTAACCAATAGAAACCATGGCGAAACGCTTTAGCCACCAGAGATTTTGAACCGGTGTGGTGACCACAATCCCCTGCGTGGATCTCACGCAAAATTTCACGGCCTTCCTCAGGAGACACACAGCGTTGAAATGCCCCTGATACACTGCAATGATGCAACTCGCCGTTGATAATAGTCATGGACTTGGATTGCCGGATTATCTGTCTGGCCAGGGTCTCATCCTCTGGTAACTCGCCCCGGTTCTTGTACGCCAAGTAGGGAAGCGTCCAATCCAGAATAACGTGAAGAGCTGCCACCAATTGAGCTTCCGGATCAGGAATAGCCAAATCCGCTTCACCAGGGATCTTGACCGACGGGTTGTGCAGCACATCCAGAAAAACATTGGGCGGAACTGATTTGCGCTGGGAGCCCAGCCGGCTTAAAGCGTCTGCCGCTTCATTTTTCCGCCGGTCCATGTGGTCCACCTGATAGCCTTTGAAATGACCTGCAACAATATCCACCTCACAGTGATATGCTAGCATGAGTGGATCCTTGGAGTCCCAAGTGCCAAACACTTGTTGAGCCACGAGGTCCGAGTCACCGAAGCACTTAACTCGACCTAGATTCATCTCCTTAGCCATCCAGAGACCATGGAGCAAGGCTTCATACTCAGCTGCATTGTTAGTACAAGGGAACATTAAGCGGAGAACATAACAAAACTTGTCACCTCGTGGGGAAGTTAATATGACTCCAGCCCCCGAACCTTTCAATTGCCTGGATCCGTCAAAATGGATGGTCCAATATGTGTGATTCGGCTTTTCTTCAGGTGCTTGCATTTCCGTCCAATCATTGATAAAATCAACCAGTGCTTGAGACTTAATCGCCGTCCGAGGAACATACTTCAAATCGTGTGGCCCAAGCTCTATAGCCACTTGGCAATCCGGCCAGTTGCTTCCTGGTTCTGGATGATATCTCCCAAAGGAGCAGAACTGACCACCGTAATTGGATGCCCTTGGAAGTATTGTTTAAGCTTCCGGCTTGCCATAAAAACTCCATACACCAGCTTCTGCCAATGCGGATACCTTTGCTTGGACTCAATGAGCACCTCGCTGATATAATAGACCGGACGTTGAACCGGATGCTCCTTACCTGCCTCCTTTCGCCCCACCACAATAGCCATGCTGACCGCCCGAGCATTAGCAGCAACATATAGCAGTAACGGCTCCTTGTCAATGGGAGCGGCGAGCATAGGCGGACTGGCCAATTGCCGCTTTAAGTCCTCAAATGCTTCATCAGCAGAAGAACTCCAGACAAACTGATCCGTATTTTTCAACATCTGATACAAAGGGATTGCCTTCTCACCAAGGCGACTGATAAACCGGCTTAGCGCAGCAATCCGGCCTGCCAGGCGCTGAACATCATTGATACACTTCAGTTTAGCAAGGGAGGTGATGGTTGTGATCTTCTCCGGATTAGCCTCAATTCCCCTATTGGACAACAAGAAGCCGAATAACTTGCCCGCCAGTACACCAAAGACGCATTTGCCCGGATAAAGCATCATCTTGTATGTCCTCAGGTTATCAAAAGTTTCCTTTAAATCACCAATCAGAGTCTCCTTCTCCCTGGATTTAACCACGATATCATCCACGTAGGCGTGTACATTACGGCCAATCTATTTATGTAGACAATTTTGCACACAACGTTGATAAGTTGCCTGGGCACTCTTGAGCCCAAAGGGCATAGACACATAGTAGAAGGCTCCAAAGGGAGTTATGAATGTCGTTTTCTCCTAGTCCTTAACTGCCATTTTGATTTGATGATAGCCAGAATATGCATCCAAAAAACTTAAACGCTCACAACCCGCCGTAGCATCAATAATTTGATCAATACGGGGGAGGGCAAAAGGATCTGCTGGACAAGCTTTATTAAGATCTGTGTAATCCACACACATGCGCCAGGTACCGTTTTTCTTAAGGACCAGCACTGGATTGGCAAGCCACTCAGGGTGAAAAACTCCAACAATAAAACCAGCTGCTAAGAGCATGGCTACCTCTTCTCCAATTGCCTTGTGTCTTTCTTCATTAAACCAGCGGAGGAACTGTTTCACCGGTTTGTATTTAGGATCCACATTAAGGGTGTGCTCAGCGAGTTGCCTCGGTACACCTGGCATGTTAGAGGGCTTCCATGCAAAAATGTCCCGATTCTCACGGATGAACTCGATGAGCGCGCTTTCCTATTTCGGATCCAAATTAGCACTGATGCTGAACTGCTTGGACGAATCACCAGGTACAAAGTCAACAAGCTTAGTTTCTGCTGCCGATTTGAACTTTAGAGCCGGATCATGCTCCGTAGTTGGCTTCTTTAATGGAGTCATGTCTGCCGGATCAACATTGTCCTTATAATACTTCAGCTCCTCGGTGGCACAAACCGACTCTGCATAGGCCGCATCACCTTCCTCGCACTCCAAAGCAATTTTGCGACTTCCGTGAATCGTTATTGTCCCCTTGTGACCCAGCATCTTGAGCTTCAAATACACATAACAGGGTCGTGCCATAAAGTTGGCGTAGGCCGGTCGCCCAAATAGGGCGTGATACGTACTTTGGATTTTCACCACTTCAAACATCAATGTCTCCGACCTGGAATCATGATCATCCCCAAAGGCCACTTCCAGAGCTATCTTGCCAACAGGATATGCTGATCTACCAGGTACTACACCGTGGAACACCGTATTAGACGGTTTAAGATTTTTATCTGTCAGTCCCATACGACGGAAGGTCTCATAGTACAAGATATTAATGCTGCTACCTCCATCCATGAGCACCTTGGTGAACTTATAACCTCCCACCTGAGGCGCCACCACCAGAGCCAACTGACCCGGATTAACGACCTGGGGTGGGTGATCCTCTCTACTCCATATGATCGGCTGTTCAGACCAACGTAGATAACGGGGTATGGCCGGTTCAACAGAGTTGACCGCCCACTTCTGAACCTTCCGGTCTCGCTTGTCCTAGCTAGTGGTGAAAACATGGTACTGCCCACTACTCAACTGCTTTGGGTTGCTCTGGTAACCTGACTGTTGCTGTTGTTGGTTGTAACCACCCTGGTTGTTCTGACTATGTTGACCATTATGTCCGCCCGGATTACCATTAAATCCTGAACCGGAACTTCCTCCACCGTAACCCAGCCCGGATCCTGAGCCACCGCCAGATTCGTGATCATACCGAAAATTATTAGAATTCTTGAACTCCTGCATAATAAAGCAATCCTTCAAAAGGTGGTTTACTGGCGACTCCTTCGTCCCATGTCTTGGACAGGGCTGGCTTAGCAGATAGTTTAGGCATTCTGGGTTAGGATTGGGTGCCCCATTACGATTTTTCGGTTTACCCCTGCGTCGCTGGCCATTGTCCTGTGTGTTAGTATTAGCCACAAAGTCCATGTTACCATCCGCTTTACGCTTGCCTCCACCACCATTTCCTGCCCAGTGATGCTGCTAACCCTTGGAGTTGCTGTTCCTCTTTCCCTTCCCTATCTTGTCATCATCAGATTCGGGATCCTTGGTACTATCAGAATCAGCATATTTCACCAAAGCGGCCATGAGGGTCCCCATTTCAGTGCAATGACGCTTCATCCGTCCCAACTTCAGCTTCAGGGGCCCAAACCGGCAGTTGCCTTCAAGGGTTAATACTGCGGTGTCAGCGTTGATGCGGTCTGATGAGTGCAACACTTGTGAAACCCGGCGCACCCAATGAGTTGTTGACTCTCCTTCCTCCTGGACGCATGCAGCTAAGTCCACTATCGACATAGGCTGTTTACATGTATCCTTGAAATTGCTGATAAACCGGGCTCGTAATTGGGCCCATGAACTGATAGAATTAGCCGGCAAGCTTTTTAACCAAGTACGGGCCGTTCCTTCAAGCATCATGGTGA
Organism: Triticum urartu; assembly: GCF_003073215.2. Lineage (NCBI taxonomy): Eukaryota > Viridiplantae > Streptophyta > Magnoliopsida > Poales > Poaceae > Triticum > Triticum urartu. The sequence goes on along the minus strand of NC_053028.1, from coordinate 587,767,544 downwards.
AGTATTTCCCACACGCCGCGTCATCCACATCAAGCATCTCCATGGCCATCTCATAGCTCTCCACCCATGTCTCCGGAGGCTGATCCGCCGTGTAATTTGGTACCTTGCGCGGGCCCTTGAAATCCTTGGGCAGGCGCACATTGCGTAAAGCGGGGATAAGGCAAGGCACCCCCAAAGAACTAGAAGTAACACCAGGTTCGATCGAGATGGTTGGACGAACCGGTGTGAGCTGCCGAGCCTGATGCTGTGCGGCTAACTCGGCCTCCCTGCGCGCTCGGGCCCGGTTCACCACTTCCTGAGCGTCATCAGCACCACCCGTCGGGTTGTTGCCACGGGGTGCTCCACGTCGTTCATTACTCGACACTACCGATTCATCCATATGTCTGCTATAGCTCCGGCTTGGACGGGGGGTCGAGTGGATCCGGTCGCGGCTGTACGAGTATGCTTCCTATTGGACCAAGGCTGTCCTCAGAAGCTCCTTCACCCGTCGCGTCTCTACTGCCTGCGGCGAATCACCTTCAATTGGAATGGCCTCCAGCCGTGCAGCAGCGGCAACGAGATTGTCCATCGGGTTGGAGTAGTGACCCGGAGGTGTTAAAACAGCTTGAGGTATAACAGTGTTTTGATGAGGTGGGTCCATCTGACGAGGCTGAACCGGTGCGCCGGCCCCGGGAGCTTTAGCCCGGTTTCCCTCCATCGGATTGCCGGTTCCTACTCCTGGAGTGTTGAAAAGGTCTCTGGCCTAAAAAACCGGAGGAAAACGGGATCGGTACTTCCTCCTCATGACTTCCTGCGACGCACTCTGGTTCAACATGAGCCTGTAGGCTTGTGCGTCTAAAGTGGCCCACTCCGTGGCCATCCTGGTGTCCTCGGCTGCCAGATCTGCCTTGGCCTGGGTGATCTGTTCCTTCACTTTTGCAATCTCGGCATTGTGAACACCCTGATCCGCCGGATTAGCCTCCGCCATAAGCACAGCCAATGCATCAAATAGCTCTGATAGAACTTGAGCCGGCGGGCGCACAGGGCCTCCTGCCCCGGCAGCCGTTGCCGCTCTAAACCAGAGGTCGTTGCCGCAGCGGTCGAAGAATGAAGCGCTGCTTGTGTGCCAGTCATGAATATTCCAACCCGGTTGGACATATCAGAGGGGTCCGGAATACTGTCGCCATCGGAACAGCCCCCAATCCGGCCGTCTTGTAGCTGATAAAGAGATTCGGTTTCTCTGGTCGATGACTCGTCATCGGAACAAACGATGGTATCGCCGCGAGATTCCGATCCATCCTCATAACTTCCTTCATGGATGACTCCCACGAAGGCACGCTTCATGGCCGGTTTAACCCGGGCGGATCGCGCACGCTGAGCCGTCTCGACGAGGTCGGTGCAGATGTCCAGCTCGGGGCCCGGTTCACCGATCTTGCCAATGAAAAAGTGAATGCCACCAAAGGGGACCCGGTACCCGTACTCAATTGAGCCGGCCTCGGGGCCCCAGCCTGCCTCGTCGATGTAGAGCTTGCCGCGACGACTCTTAGTCATCCGGCCTACGGCGTAGCCCTCGAGTCCTTCAAAGCAGCCCTCCAAGAACTTGAAACCATCGTGCGATAGCCCCACGGTGGGCGCCAACTGTCGTGGTTTTGTCATGGCAGATGTCCTAGAGAAAGGACTTAGTCGTCGAGCCATCGCGACGGGTTAGCTTGAAGGGGTTAAAGTGGACACAGGGACGCAAGAGAGTTTATACTAGTTCGGCCCCTTCGATGAAGGTAAAAGACTACGTCTAGTTATGATGGAATTGATGGGGGTTTCGATGACTAGGGAGCAAACAAGCTTCGCCTATGTCTCGAGTTGTTGTCTGTTATCTTTGAACCGCCGCCGGGTCGTCCCCTTATATACACGGGTGACTCCCGTCGGCTTACGGAGTCCCAATACCAGCTCATAGATGTGTCCGGTTTGGTCTCTACTTATTCCTAACTTACAATACAAGTTAACTACTAAGGCCGGTTTACGGCTACAGGCCTTGAACCGACCATGGGCCTTGAGCCCTCCTCTGTCTTCTTGGGCTTTAACATACTTAACTACTGACGAAGTTAACCCGGCCCAGATAGGCCGGTTTACGCCCAGTAGTAATATCCCCAACAGTGAGGAACCCGGCCCCGGGTCCCGTCGTCGACCCTCATCTCCTTTGGTGGCATTTGCGTGGGCCACTTTCGATGCGGAGGGAGCCGGCCCCGCTGGAGGTGGTACGTCGCCATGTCAGGGAGGAGGACGAGCACGTCCATCGCTACATGGCTGCTATGGACGTCAGGTTCTCCAATACCTGGCAGGTTCTTTGGGGAGATCCCCCGAGCAATGATCCAGTGATGGTTCCTTCACTTTGGTTGTCCACAGCCTAGATTACTCTCTAGTATTCGATCTTTATTAGCTAGCTAGCTAGTGATCTATTCGATATATAATATTCGAGATGATTTTTTCGAGATTATATATTATTCGAGACGATGTATTCGAGATTATATCTATTATTCGAGACGACGTATTCGAGATTATATTTGATGATGCTTATTATGTACTATGATTGATTCAGTTTTTCCTTATTAATTGATTGCATCCATGCATTGTAATTTGAATATATTTCTTTTGGATTAGTTAAATAAAACCTATGGCGGACAATACCGGCAGAGAGGGAGAAGAGGCCCTGTTCAATATCATACGCAATCCTCGTGGGCCAGATGATGATCAGAATGAAGAAGATTATGACGGCTCTGAATATCTAAACAACACCGGGGAGGGTGACATGATATTCGATCGCGACAACCGAATTGATGAAGTCATGAACTATGAACATGACAAACCAAATGTTGATCTTCAAACAACAAAGACCGGCGAGGTATATTTATATAAGCAGGCATCTGGTGATCATCACATGTTTTAAATGACTTGAAGATATATATATTAATGAATCGATCTTTCTTCTTTCAGCCATCCGGATTGGGCAAATCTTCAGGCAGCAGGACAGTACGAGGCCCGAACAAAAAGATGAAGGAGGGCGTAAAGTACAATATCGAGGCCATCAAACCTAATGGTGAACCATTAGCGCCTAAGAAGATTGCGGACAAGTTCATTCGTCAGTGCGGAGTTCTTGTGAAGGACCAACTCCCGATCTCCCTTCAAGAATGGAGAGAGCCAGCAAAGCCACGTCCAGATCTTATTTTTGTCAACGACAGACAAAAACTTCTTCTTTGGGAAATGTTCATGGAACATTTCACCCTACCAGATCATTTCACAGATGCAGATGTGGAGAAAGTCAAGGAAGCTGCTCTTAGGAAGATGGCGGTTGCATTCAACAACCACAAGAATCGTGTATGGGACCAGTACGTCAAGGGAGGAAAGAAGACTCCAGTATTCATGGGAACACTAGAGAAGCAAAGTGCTCATTGGGACGATTCCGTGAAATTGAAGGAATCAGAATTATCTAAGGAACGGTCGAGAATAAACAAGGCCAATGCCGTAAAAAGGATAAGTTCCATAAGCTGGGGCCAGGTGGCTATGCGGTAGGAATGCCTAAGTGGGATAAGTCTGAGAAAGAGATGGAGGATGCAGGTGTCACTCCAGAAACATTGAGCTGGCCCCCAGGTGCAGGACTTGGTTCTATGCGCATGGGGGGGAGTTGGGCCCGAAGACAGGCAAAGTTTCGGAGAAGGCATGTCTGGACGGAGCCGAAGATAAGCTACTTGTTGCAATAGAAGAAGCTCGATCGGGGGTGTTCGATCCCAACAGAGAGAACGACGAGCTTACGCGTGCCCTGGGAAATCCTGAACACCCGGGAAGAACACGAGGCAACGGCGCTATTCCGTGGTATGAGGGGTTTTCGGGCTGGAACGCCGACTACAGAACCCGTGCGAGAAAGAAGATTGCGGAGGAGAAGAAGAGGAAGATGGAGGAGGAGCAGAGGAAGCTGGACTATGAACGCCTTCAAGGCCTAGAATCAGCACACGCGGACTTGGCAGTCAAATTCCAGCGACAGCAGGAGCAGATCGACTCACTTAGCCAGCAAAGGGGGTCTCAGCAGCTGCAGCAGCTAGCGGATGATCCATCATTGGGTAGCACCGTCCCATCCATGCCAAGAAGCAGCGTGGGTTCCACCCCGGGCGACGCATTGCCGGATAGCTACCTAGTGGATGACATCATGGAGAACACTAACTGCGAGCTACACTTCAAAATGAAGAACATATCCATGAAGGTGGCGGACGCCGTTGCTTTTATAAATCCCCCTGAGGCAACCTTCCATTGCAACCCGATTCCAGCGGGCCAATATTCGGGGCTAGAGCTTGACATTCCTGGAGGTTACGAGGAGCACACACTAGGAGAGGCCAACCATCGTATCATCCTATGGAGAGAGGATTGCATCATCTTTCGAAGGCCACCGACACCGCGTCATCCGACTCCTCATCGAAGTCCGCCATCAAGTCAGCAGACTCCCGCTCCTCCAAGTCCACCAACGCGTCAGGCCACTCCTCCAAGTTCAGCACAGCTTCAGGCCACTCCTCCTCCTCCAAGTCCGGCAAAGCGCCAGGCCACTCCTCCTCCAAGTCCGACACAGCTTCAGGCCACTCCTCCTCCTCCAACTCAGCCACGTCAGCCGTCTTCGCCGCCTCAGCAATCATGGAAGAGAGCCACCTCAGCTATGGTGCCTAGCGGTACAAGTCGAGGTAGTACTGGAGGTACAGGCGGAGGCAAGAGATTTCAATATGGTCCAAGCAGCCTCGCCCTCTTCCGCAGAGGCCTTACGACAAGTCCGAGGAGGAAAACGCTACCATATCGAAGGCCGAGGTGGAAGCCCAATTTGCACCGAAACCACTACCGCTGCCAAGGGAGAAAGTGCCTAAGGAAAAGATTGACCACTTCATTCGTATGGCTAGAGCACCAGCTCCCAAGCCTGTTGACACAGACTATGAGCGCCACCTCAGGAAGTTAAATCGAGCACGTCTACAGAAAGAGGCGAGCTCGAGCTCGAGCAAATCACCTGGCAAAAGGAGCGGTAAAACCGTTCCCCAGCTGGGAGAATAGGCGGCGCAATCAATCCCCCCGCTTGTTGTGCAAACAACACATGAGAGTACTCGCGCCCAATATTATTGTGGGCAAACCGTTAACGTTCCGGGGCTGGGCGATGTGGTAATAACCGAGGAGCATATTGAGCGGGCTAAAAGGCTCATGATCACTGTTGGAGAAACTTCTCGATATTGAGCCCATGTCTCTGATTAGAGAGGAGGAAATAAAACGGAAATATGTCTGGGGCCAACCTTTGGTCGAGCCAGACGAGGTCAAGAAGCTCCCAACGAGAATGTATGAATTGCATCAATGGTACACGGACATTACCAAGATTTCCAATCGAGAGTCCCTCATGGTGAATGTCAAGAAGGATCATTACTACCATGAGAAAGCTGTGTCCGTTGAGTATTCAGAACTATTTCAGTTATACAATCAAGACGCACTCGACAAATCTGTCGTCAGTTGCTATTGTCTGTAAGTGATTTCTTTCTATAATTTAAGTCTCAAGCTGTCACACCCTAGCTAGTTCAAGCATTAGAGTGTGCATCATGTTTAAATTTCTCTTAAATTTGAAATGGGGATGACAGAACCCCCAGCACCCCCTGGAACAACTAGGGTTTACTAAAAACTTTTTCAATGAACCTGAAATGCCCTTCTAAAAAGCCCACCCTTTTTGTTTTGGGTTAAAACCTTTGACAAAAATGGTGCACATTTTTCTAGGACATCTTAAGGTCATTGGATTAATTCTTATAGTATTTGCATTTGGGCATTTAAATGGTATAAAATATTTTAAATGCTCAAATAATCATAAACTAAAATGTTTGCTGTTGGATATATCCTAAGCAGTGGCCATGATTAATTTTATGATTTTTGGAAATGCCCTGGCATTTTTAATAAAGCCCTGAAGTTACAGAAATAATAGAATAAATGGAAAACGGAAAAGGAGAGAGAGAACAGAGACTTACCTAGTGCAGCCCACTTGGCCCACCGGCTCGGCCCAATCCACTGGCTCCTGCCAATCGTCCTCCTCCTCTCGCTAGGAGGACGAGAAGCGCGTGGCCGGCGCCCGCGGCCACAAGCTGGCCACCTACTCCTTCCGCCGACGCCCCGGACGCGCCTACGAGTGCCACGCACTCCCCCACGTCCCCCTCTCATTCTCCCCACTCTCCCCATGGCCTTTCCCCCTCTCTGGCTCTCTCCCCACTCCCTGCCAAGCGCAGCCGTCGCCGCAGACAAGCTCCACCGCAGCCACCGCCGTCCACTCGCTGCCTCGCCGTGCCAAGAAGCTCCGCCATCGTTCGCTGCTTCGCCTCGACCCATCCCCGAGCGCTCGCTCACCCCGGAGACGCTGCACCGAGCTCGTCTTCAACCTCGGTCGCCGGAGATCCCCCTCGCCGCCCCGCTCGCTCCAGCTCTTCCTCGAGCTCGCTGTTCGCTCCCCTGCAACCGCAGTGAGCTACTGACCCGTTTCCCCCTCTCCCTGCGCTCGTCCGCGTCCTCTGACCACCATGGCCATCGGAGCCGAAGCTCGCCGCCGCCACCGCACGTCGCCGTCGTGGCCACAGCCATGTTGGGTCACAACCGAGCTCGCCTTCGTCTTCAACGCACTCGCAGGCGCCCGTAGCACCCCCGCACGCCCCTCACCGTGCCTGCTAGCAACTAGTTCAACCTCGCCCGAACTCCGGCCGCCGCGGACGTGCTTGCCGCCGTCGTCTCCGGCCACCCCAGCTCCACCTACTACTACCACTTGATGCGGCTCACTCCCTGCATCACGTAGATGGTCTCCGCCGTCCTTTTGGTCACCGAAGTGCAAAACCCGAGCCCTCCGCCGTGTCTGGCCTCGCCGGCGAGTTTGACCCCTTTTGACCGTGGACTGACGCGTGGGCCCAGGCTGACTTCCCCCCTGAGCCTATCACAGGTGGGGCCGGCCTGCTAATTAGTTTAGGATTAGAGTTAACTAATTTTAATTAGTTTAATCACTGACATGTGGGCCCAGGCCCCACTGACAGTTAATTAGTACTAAGTTAATCCTGTTATTTAGCTGAGCCACTAACAGACAGGGCCCACCAGTCAGGTTTGACCTGGCCGACCCAGTTGACCCGCTGACGTCACACCTATGTCATGCTGACACATTAATTCAATTAATAGAATTATTCTTATATAGGAATTCCAGAAAATAGCCAAAACTTCTAAAAATCATAGAAAATCAACCATAGCTCCAAATCAAACAATTTATATATGAAAAATGATCAGAAAAATTCAATCTATCCATCTGTAATGGTTTCATGCATGAAAAAGCAAGTTAACCTTGCTGTTTAAGAAGAATAAGATAATGCACTAATAAGGCTATGTTAAATGAACTAACATTTGAATCTTTGATTCAAATGAGCTCATTCCTTTCTTGTTTAGCTTGCATTAGGCCAAGACACATTCATTTTGCCATGTCATAGCATGCATCATATTGTTGCATATTGTCATGTGTTGATTATGTTCGGTGTGATTTTTGTGGTAGGTTCTGCCTCCGAGGATAACCCCGAGTATCCGTCTGAAGGGCAGTACCCTACTACCACTACATCAGGCAAGCAACCCATTGATCATTCCGATACAAACCCATGTTTTCGCTTCTGCTCTTATTTACTGCATTAAGACAACACGATTCAAACTGCTGTGTGCTATGGTAGTTGAACCCTTATCCTCTGCATGACCTGTCATTGCCACAGTAACTAGATGAAACCCACTAGCATGTGTAGGAGTTGATTGAGCCATGTATGTGTTTCCTACCGTGCTATGCCTGCTATGCTTAGAGTTGTGTCTGGTCTGGTTCATCTAGGTGATGGGCTAGAGTGAAATGATTATGTCGGTAATGTGACGGATGTGTTGAACATGATTTGGTAAAGGTGTCGATGAGAGGCCGTGTAGGAGTACATGGTGGGTTGTTTCATTGAGACCGTCCATAAGAACTGAGATCTGTATGCGTGATTTAAGATTCAGCTACTACCACACATTGGGCCCTGAAATATGACCCCGCTCGACTTACGGACCCCTCTCGTTCTCTGTCCAGGAGTTGCAACTAGTTTCTGGTGTTTGTAGGTTATGTGTTGGCGGCCGTGCGTAGCGCTGACCCTAGGGGTGGGCTATGATGCGGTAGATACACCGTGGCACGGTGTACCGAGTCGCCCGTTTGGTGTCTCAGGAACCCTGCACACATCGTTTGGGGCCGTTGAGGACACCCCGGCCGGATCTCCTTGCGGATGGAACCTGAATAGGCGATAAACCTGGACTAGAGACTTGTGAGGTAAGTCAGGTCGTGGTCTACACCCATGTCGGCTTTTGCTTGAAGTCTGTCGAGCACTTGTCGTGTGCAGACGCTAAGTGGTGGAAACATGTGTGACAAAGTACACCCCTGCAGGGTATAAAACTATTCAAATAGCTGCGTCCGCGGTAAAGGACTACTTGGTTGCCTATACAGTTCATAGACAAGCTAATGGATACTACTAAAAGACTCAAGATAATTGTGAGTACCGAGGATGGCCCTCTCATAGGATGACGAGGAAGGATCCCTGGTGGAGTATTGTGTTGGTGAGTAGTGGACTCGTGTGCGAAAACTATTTTACTAGTGGAGTTCTGTAGGATAGCTTAGCCAAGAGTCAAAGCTGGCTTGCTGCAATAACCCCACCACCTTCTTGAGAATGAGCATGTATAGTAGGTTCTGATGTAAGACTTGCTGAGTACCTTTGTACTCATGTTTGCTTAATTACTGTTTTCAGACGACAACACCGCCCCCTCCGATGGGTTTTATGTAGACCTCGACGTCGATGAGTAACTCGCCACCCAGGTGGTGACCCTGGCCATGGAGGGCCCTATGTAGATAGACAGGCTTCGAGGAGCCTTCTTGCTTTCTAGTGTCTGTACTTAGACTATTTGCTTCCGCATGTGCTTGTATGCTTGTATGCCTTGAGTGTCGGGTCATGTGACCCCTATCTGTATGAACATGTTATGTATGGCTCTCTGGAGCCTTTAAATAAAGTACTTGAGTTGTAGAGTTTTGTTGTGATGCCATGTTGTATGTACTCATATCGGGCATATTGTGTGTACGATTGAAATGCTTGGTATGAGTGGGATCCGACAATCTAGTTGTTTATCCTTGGCAGCCTTTCTTATGGGGAAATGTAGTCTAGTGTTCCTTAAGCCATAGTAGTTTGCTACATCCCGGTTCACCGGAGTCCTGTTAGCCCAGCACTACTGCTCAGGACACTTGACTGGCCGGCATGTGTTTCACTTCGTTCCTATGTCTGTCCCTTCAGGGAAATGTCACGCGGTGACATCCGGAGTCCTTCCTAGCCTGCTACAGCCCGGGTTCCCCGGAGTCCTGTTAGCCCAGTGCTACAGCCCGGATTCACTCGCTAATGACCTATATGCTCGATGTGATTCATGTATGCCTGTCTCCATAGGTCTGCGCCGCTTTGGGTTCATGACTAGCCATGTCGGCCCGGGTTCTCTGTCATATGGATGCTAGCGACACTATCATATATGTGAGCCAAAAGGTGCAAACGGTCCTGGGCCATGGTAAGGTGACACCCGTGGGGATACCGTGCGTGAGGCCGCAATGTGATATGAGGTGTTACCGGCTAGATCGATGTGACTTGGAATCAGGGTCCTGACACAAGCTAGCTGTAGTGATCATTTTTATCAATCATTACCTGTAATTATCCTCACTATATTCTTTTCTGTGGTATTATGCAGGATGAAGATTTATGAAATGAAAAAAGGTGGACGCTATGGCATTGGGTTCATTGACCCAAATACCATTAATGAATACACATGGAAATTAGATCCATATTATGAAAAAAGTGTAGAGGAAAGCATGCTAGAGTTCTTCAAGTGCCTCAATACCAATGAAGATATACTACTTCCTTACAACTTCGGTCAGTCACACTGTCTTGTACTCTGTTTTTGCCTACTAGCTAGCTACATGTTTTTGCTTACATATGCCCGCTTAATTAAGACATGCAAACGTGTGTGCATGCATATTTCACTGGATCTTGTTAATCATTAAAGTTGATGAAGGAACAGTTGAAATACTGGACACACTACTTAAAAAAGCAAGTGACTACACCATCGTGAAGGGGATAGTCAACAGGTAATTTCAATCATTATTAACTATATCTCGGCCTATTTAATTAGTTCATCATTTCCTGATAACAACTATTTAATAACCCATTTATTCATTTTCTTTGTCGGCGGGCAGGGCTTGGGCAAAGTTCATTAGCGTCACTCCAGGGCAATGGAAACGAAATCTGAAATGGTATCGACCCAAGGTAAGTAATTAAGTAGTACTAGCTAGCTGCCATCTCTTTAATTATTATGCTTGATTAATTATTATCTGATCAAATTACATTCTCGTAAAGGCCCTGAAGCAGGCCCCGGGAATAATCTATGTGCATACTACATTTGCGAGAACATTCGCATGATGTCGTCCGAAAGGAGCAGATCTCAAAGACAGGAGTGGGTACGTTTGTCAGAACACTATTCACAATTTTTACACCATTATCGATATCTAGTCACACAACTAATACACATGCATATTGATCTCCTTCTTAACAGTGCAAAGAGGAGCGGGAGCAGCTCCTAGCAGAGGACCGCATAGAAGCAATTCAAGAGGAAATAGCGGGATTTTTGCTCGACCAGGTCATAGATCCCAAAGGAGAATACTCTTACCCGCTACCGCCCCCATGAACCACTTCCAATTGTCATCGTGCTCCGAAGGCACCAATTAGGCTAATGCCACTGGCTCCGAAGGCACCAATTAGGAGAAATTGTATATAGCTACCTAATTGTATACATATATACATGTGTGTATATATGTGTGAATTAATGGTGGTTGTGAGACATTCGATGATATATATATATATATATATATATATATGATCGGTTCTACTAGAAATTCTATTTATATATATGCATAATGTGTACAATATGTAGCATCGTAAAATACCAGCAAACAAAAAAGAATTAAATGGAAAACACAAAGTTAAATGAAAAAGAAATCATAAACCCAACCCCCCCCCAACCTTTTAATACCGGTTGGTGTCACCAACCGGTACTAAAGGGCTCCCTGCCCCCGGAGCTGGCTCGTGCCATGTGGTTGCCCTTTGGCACCGGTTCGTGCTAAACCGGTACTAAAGGGGGGGACCTTTAGTGCCCACACTTTAGTGCCGGTTACCAAACCGGTGCTATTGCCCGGTTCTGCACTAGTGTTTAGAGAGTTCAACAAGTGACTACATACGGAGCAAAATGAGTGAATCTAGACTCTAAAATATGTCTACATACATCTGTATGTGCCAGTCCATTTGAAGCCTCTAAAAAGACTAATATTTAGGAACGAAGGGAGTAAAATGTAAGCCATCCATGGTCCTCAGTTCAATATTTAAAATGAAAATGAAACTGAAACATGAATATTAAGTCTAGTACTACAGTACATGCAAATGTTGTGTTTAGGCGGAGGTATGATTGTCGGGGGTCAACCCCTCAACCTTAGATAAAATTGTGAAGCTCTGTTTAGGGTTGTTTAGATTATATTTGTCCCCACCCTCCCAACCACCGATTGGTTGTGCACCCCCACCCCTCCTCCCCGGGAGAATACCATGTGCCCCCATTCCTTAGATGCTATATGCCGATACGAGTTGATTGGATTTTGTAGATCTGAGATGTAGCAGCTCACATGATGTGTCTTAATATTTTTGTAGGAAACCTTGATGAGTTTGAGAATTGCACACAATTTGTACAAAAACTACTTAGATGCCCTTTGATCCCATAGCCAACGACCTCGAAGCTCGTAACACCATAGCATCTAAGATGAAGGAGGACATCATATTCTCATGTATGTAAGAATATCATGTGCTACCACACCTTAGATGCTTTGGTGATACAAGCTCTTCGGAGGCGTTGGATTTGTGACCCAACACCTCCTCGGTGGTTCGAATGGTTTTTTGCTAAAAAGCCCCAAAAGAGTTCAGCCACTGCTTACAAGCACAAAGACTGCTCAGATGCCATTGGATCTCAGATCAAACGACCTCCAAGCTCGTATCACCGTAGCATCCAAGCTGCGATAGCACCTTATGTTTCTTGCACGGGAGAGTATGAGGTGCTCCCTCACCGTAGATTCAATGGTGATACGATTTCACTGAGATCTAATGGCCCACAGTAGGAGGTTTGAATGTTTTTGCAATATATGGCTGATAGAGTTTGGCAAATGCGCAGAAAGTACAATTACTACGCATGTGCCATCTGATCACTGATCAGACGACCTAGATGCTCATATCACCGTAGCAGGTAATTAAGCTACGGGGAGCACCTAATATGAGCACCGGGGAGCCGTTGGATCAAAGATGCAGCGGCACACACGAGGCATGAATGTTTTATTTGCAAAAAAAACCTTTGGAGAGTTTGGAAATTGCGGATAATTACAAAGACTACTCCCAAGCCATTGGATCTCACTCCCAACGGTGTAAAAACTCGTATTACCATAGTATCTAAGCTGCGGGGTGGATGTGATATTCTATGCTGCTGTCATTTTTGTTCGTAAACTTGCAAAATACGTGTAACTCGTGTTGTTACTTGTCTAACCGCGCAAAGTGTTTGTTCAAAAAAACCATCCTACACTGAAATATCGGAACAACACACGGGGGTCCCACTTGTCATTAATCAAATTTGGACCTAAAACTAACAAATCTGAAAGACGAGATTCGAACTGGCAACCTGGACTACAAAGCGTAAGTCGATAGCCTAAAAAAACGAACGGTTGTTGGCTTTGTCCCATAACTTGATTTTATACAGTACTTGCGTTGAGTAGAGTAGAGGGTGTGCCTCGTCAACACGTGCATGACCGTTGTCTCACTTACTGGTGGGTCCCAGGTCTGCGATCTCAATCTCTCTTCTCTCCATCGTCTAACCTTTGCACGGGCACACACGAAGAGCGGCACTAGCTTGCCGTGGTGTTATTACAACTAAAAAAAGCTTGGAAAATAGAAGAATCGCCTAGAACAAGAGACGTTGTGGCTGGTCGAGACGGAGCTAACCACATCTATCCTCCGTGCCACATTTGCATGATGAAGTTGTGTGGCTAGTGGGGTGTTTTCGACCGACTGGCTGGGTCCCGAGGTCGAACCATAGGTACTACGTCTGATACAGTATATTTTTACACGCACATTTTTCCTCCGTGCCGAGACGTGGCACACCCTACCGCGCGGTTTCGGGGTCCTCCCGGGTGGTGCACGCATATATTCTTCCTGGCGTGGGACGCCCTACCGCGTGTTTTCTGGGTCCTCCTCGGCCGTAGCGCCGAAGCAAGTAAATGAGTTGTCAAATCACGAAAGACCACCTTTCCCGTCGAGTACATCAGTGAAGCACGATGGCTAGCTAGTTGGGCTAGTTCGACCGATTAGCTAGGCCGCTGCCACATTTGTTTTTTCACCCCTTTTTTTATCTACTTGCCAGCAGGTAAATTTAAATATCCACCGCGGCGTTGCTCTGGTGTTTGAGTGCGGCAGGATTTTTAATTCTTTGATTGACGAGAGCAGGCGCGGGGATTTTTAATTTTTTGATTGATGGGAGCAGGCGTGGCAGCAATTAGTCACGATGACTCCACCTGTAAAAACCCACTACTACCTGATGTGAGAAGTCGCCGACTGGTGTTTTACCATGGTGAAAACCAAAAGATTCCCTGCTCCCTCCGCCTTCCCGTAGATTGCATTTCCTTTCAGCCGTTTTGCCCCCTTTGCTTCCTCTCCCCATTGCTTCTACCTGGTTCCATGGCGGTGCAGCAGATCACGGAATCCGAGGTGAGGCGCCTAACACTGGCTCCCGTCGACTGGGAGCGGGCGGTTGCACCCTGCATCACCAACATCGTGCGCCTCGAGAATCAGAGGGACTTCGGTGGTGTTTAGGCGCCCTCTGCATGGGCATGTCCATGTCTCGGCGCAACATGACCGTTGGATCAAACTCAGACGGTGCAGATCAGTCACTGTAGCACAAAGCGTGTGGGTGTGTTTGGTTGCATTCTCATCTCAATATAGTTGTTTACTCTTCGTGTATTTTTGTCAACCTACTAGTGTGGACTCATGCACCCTTCATGCACTCTGCCAAACACCCAAAAGTGTGTCGAGAAGGGAACTTTTGCTCCCATCCCATGCACCCTTCATACACCCTACCTAACACTATTCGTGCTTCATAAGGTTCATGTTTCGTGGAGTACTGTAGCACCGTACTCTCCGTGCGCTGTGGACCTAGTTCTGTTAACATTGATCTCACCGTTCATTCTCGACTGGATAGTCAAAAAAGCGGTACTATGTTACATATATGAGTAGTTGACATGCGCACAACATCATTTGTTATCGTCATATCTTACCACACTAGCAACAAGATTGTGTAGTACTGACGTATGAACCACTGCACATGCCTAGTAGTAGGAGCACGTGTATGTTCAAGTGGCTGCCGTGTTTCGCACTCCTCTGGCGTAAGAGTGGAAACGCTTGCTGTAATCATTTTTTTCTTCAGAAAAATAGTGGACACGCTCTACCGTGCGGATCCTCCTCCAGCCATGCACTAAATTACTTACTTTCGCCGACGTGTGGGACAGCCAGCACCTGGGTCCACCAGCCATGCACTAAATTACTCCGTAGTAGAGTGACGGTAGACTACCCCGATCGAACCGCCGCAGTAATGCCCAATGAGCCGTCAAATCACAAAACCCCCTCCTTTCCAGCAGTAAGTTGGACGGACGAAGCAACCATCATTTCACTCTTCTCTCTCAGCTTCCTCTCTTGAAGAAAACCCCCACTCGCTTTGCTTCTCCCTCATCTCGTTCCTCCTTTCACTCTTCTCTCTCAGCTTCCTCTCTTGGATGGACGCTAGAGCACCGGCCAATGTGATGTCTATGGTTCTGGCCAAAACCGTCGAGGCTCATGGTACGAGGAAGCGCAAGCACCCCGCCGAGACTACCGCAGACAAGCTCAAAGCCATCGCCCTGTCCAAGCCCCCCTCTCCGGGATCCCTCATTAAGCAAGTCCAGGTAATGTCTCTTGTTGACGATCTTTTTCTCGATCTTGATCGTGTTTTTTCATCTAACACGCAGTACTAGTAATGGTAGTACAACTTTCTGGGTGATCTTGCATGTGATTTTAGTGTGCCAAATGACGGTTCTAAATTCCTCTTTTGACCAAAACATGCGAGAGGTTGACACTGAGTTCTTATAGACTACTTTCAACTACTCCCTCTGTCCCAAATTTCTTGTCTTAGATTTATCTAGATACAGATGTATCTAATACTAAAATGTGACTTGATACATCCGTATCTAGACAAATCTAAGACAAGAATTTTGGGACGGAGGGAGTACTTTATGAACATCAATGCTACCTTTTAAGAGGGCGTATTTGCATCAGTAACTTGTGTTATGGATATTGCATGTAATCCCTCTGCTCTCATGCCTTTCAAGACATGTTCTAGTGTCTTTGTTCACTCATTTTTGTGCGTATATGTAGTCATACATGGAGTATAATATCGAAAATCATCTTATATTTCTGAACGGAGGTAGTAATAAAATATGGTTTCTGTTTGAATTAGAACCAGGTCCGCGGTGGAGATGAAGTTCTCAAAGTCATGCCATGTGAACTGGAAGACCTGATGATGAGTTCTACTGCTGAACTATCCAGCTGTTGTGTCCTTGTCGCCATGTGTCCTGAACTAGTGTTTTCCTGTAGCATTGTTGTCAGTCGTGTTCTCAAGGCTGTACTTGACCAGAACAATTTCCTAGCTGTGCCTTCGAATACGAATGGTGTGGTTCTTGTAAAGCTTCCCAAAAAATTTGATGCGGCATGTCTTCATCATCATGTTTATGAGTGGAAAGAGCACTCTGTTAGGTTCTCCTAAGTTGACAAGATGGTGATGGTGCATGTAGACATCTCACACGAAGTCCATGGCCTAGTCAGTTATGCGGGGTTCATCCCGTAGGTCGGTGGCAAGAAATAGTCTGCAAAGTTTAGTTAGTGCAACTTTGCTTGTCTGTAGTAAGTACTATTGTTCAGTACTTGATTTGTGTTTGTGAACCCTGTATTTTTTGTTAGTACTGCCGCTTTTGGTGTGGGTTCAGTCCTAAGAATAGTCTGTGTTAATGTCTGTCCACTCAAGTCTGTATATTTTGAAGTATACAGATCATATTTTTTGTGAGGACGTTTTATCAATTATGGTTACACTCCAATATATGTATGCATTGCAGGGTTTATCGCACCCACTAGGATTTCCAGTCCCATGGATGTTCGGTCCATATGATTTGTCACAACCTTTGGATTGTCCTGCTTGTGGGAGTAGGTGGGGCCCCTGCATGCCACGCGTAGTTGGACGATCAATCTTCTGTTTAGTACTTCAACATAGTGATTTCCTGGTATGGATTCACTCGTGTAACATCAAGTAAATCTTATTAATTTACTGTCTAAATCTTATTGATTTAATTTCATGTTTTCTTTCTTTTCCTGCAATTTTACGATGCAGGTTTTTCCATGTGACATTCATCACAGAATAAACCGTTTGGTTTGCTCTATGATGGCTATTTTTGTAGGTTTCACTTCTTATGTCGTGTCAGTAACGAAGGCACTGTCCATCACTTATATTACTGGAAAAAATTGGATCAGTCTGTTGTCTGAGTACAAGCTGAATCCCTATGATGAACTGCAGTTTCGTTTAACAAAAATGCCACAATTAGTCCTTCTCGCGTATAAAAGAAATGAAGAAAAAATTTATCACGGTCACGGATCCTAGTCAAGTTAGAAAGCTGATCATAGCAGACCAGACACGATCGCCACTGTCTCGCACAGATCGACCACCGGCAGTTGCTCTAGCACTGACAGCGGCAGCAGCTTAGTCTGATCCAGCTGAGGATTGGGCACCGACCGCGTCAGCGAATCAGTCTGATCTACCGGAGGATCGGGCATCGACACCGGCACCTGCTCCGACACCGGCACCAGCTCTACAAGGAGCACCATCTCCGGCAGCAGCGGCGGCTTCGGCACCTACACCAACACCTGCACTTGCATCTGCTCCGGCCCGTGCAGTTGCCCCGGCAACAGACTCGGCTGCAGTTCGCACTTCATATACCAAAGTCCTTACAAAAACCGACATGTCCACCTTCTTGGTAAGCATTGGCCGCCCAAGTGCTTCGTTCTTTTTTCTTTCCATGTTGTTTCACATGATTCACTGTGTTGATCTAACTGTTTGGGTATGTCTTCTTGTTTGCAAACATAGAATTCCTAGAGCAACGAGGGAGTCGTTCAACAATCCGGGCGATCGCGGCCAAGTTTCTCTTACCATGCGCAGCCTTGGTGTGAATGAACCTGCTCAATATACCGTAAGTACAAAGGATGGTCGCATGATGATTGATGCTAAAGGATGGTCAAGGTTCAAATCTAAATCATATCTTGCGGTAGGGGATGATGTCAAAATCAAATTTTCTCGGCAAGGAGAGCTGGTCCAAATCAACTTTGAAATTCTTCAGTAGCAGCACGCAACTGCCGAACTGATCTATCCTCCGAGAGATTTTGATGTAATAATCTGGCATGGTGAAACAACTGTCCTGTGTGTATAAGTAGTACGACAGTATTATTTGTCACATGGTATATCGTTGATAGAATTGCAACTCTGATTGCTGGTTAGGAACTGTCGTTCGATTTCATTCCAACAGCTGTCGTGCTTTATTCAATTTTGTGTATTCGCCTTGCGACAGCATCTAAAACCAGCGCTGTAGCGATCGCTTGCAATATGAAAAGCGCTGAGGTAGAACACATGGGCCCCCAAACATGCAGGGTCAGCCTACGGCCCAAAGTACAAAACCATGAGCCTATCTAAGTATTATATTCTCAGCTGAACCCCATAAAAAAAGTTGAACCCCCATAATGCCCGTGCGTTGCAGAGGGAGTATACTTCTTGGCAAGGTGAGCCTGTTATATAAAATATTTGTATATTTCTTTATAGAGGGAGTATCTCTCTGTCAAAAAATATATTTATGTGTAACTAGTTACTCCTGTCTTTTTTACTTCCTTTCGCAGATATGTGGGGCAACCGGCAACGGGGTCCACGTGCCATATGCACAAATTAGAGTGCACGACTTCACAGTAGACACACCCCGGTCGTAGCACCGCAGTAATGCCTAATGAGCCGTCAAATCACAACCCCCCTTCTAGCTTTAGCAGTAAGCTGGACGGACGAAGCGGCAATATTTCACTGGGCCTGAATCCCCTTCTCCCTCGTCTGCTTGTTCAGAGAAAACCCCCTCTTGGCGATTGCATAGGGTTTTCTCATGGAGAACCAGGTATGAATTCTTCATCCATCCCTGATAAATCCAAGTCCCTTGGTCACAGGTAATCCTAGGATGACAACCACCGTTGTTGATGCATTTTTCTTCCTACTGAATCTAGTGTGTTTCATTTCTAGTGCCCAAAGTGCGAGTACCCTACAGGTTTCTGAGCCCTCGGCGAGACACCACACTTGTTCCTTCTCATCCTAACACAGCATTTTGAAATGCGCACAGCATGTTCCTAGAATCCCCTTTTCTATCCGGGAGGGTGGGGTTTTTTTGAACATGCTGTGTTCTCATATTATTTTTCCTGCAGTGTAGTATTTGCTCTGCCAGAACACATGTACTCAAGATGCTCGGCCTTGCCATAACTGAATACACTAGTTTAATGGTCACAGTGAAGACAAGCCATGGATATAAGTTCTGAGTTGGGTTCATGAACCAAGAAGATCGCTGCTTTTTTATGGCCGAACTTGGATAAACTTTCTCAAGTGTTACGGACTGAAAGTTGGCGCATGAATGTTTATGGAAATAGCAGAACCTGGTCTCATCTTCACTATGATCTTCCACCCCGACGTCGTTCCAACTGTTCATCCATGTTAGTTTTGTATCTGGTTCTTGCTTGTTGCCTCGATTACTTCTTAATCCACCTATTCTGTCTAACTAATCACAATTTAACTTTAGAAGTAGCAACGAATCTCTCACGAAGATGCTACTTCTAACTAACATTTTCTTATAATTGATGGCACATGTAGGTTTTTTTCAGAGTTAAGCAGTCTGCTCGTTTGTTACTCTGTAATAACTCGGCTGTTACTAATGGCACTGAAGTTCACTGGATCGACATCCACAAGTTCCTACACTTTATTGATCGTCTTGAGGTCCTTGTGCGGCGTTTCAATGGTGGAAGGCCACGTGGGATATGTGTGCCACTGCTGCACTCGTTGAACAGGTCCAACTGTGTCGAGAAACTTATGGTACGAGCTGTTTTCTGTTATATATGTTGTTCATAAACTATTGCTTATACACAGTTTTACAATTGTGATCTTGAAATAGGAACTGTCGAGTTCTATTGTTCCTATACAGATGCCTGACCATGGTAGGGCCAGACTTGCGCTTGGTCACAACATGATGTTTATGTCGACCTACTCAATTCCCCTTGGAGGTGAAAAGATACTTATTCATGGGTGGTCTCAAATAATGAAGGCCCATCCATCTTGGAGAATAGGATAGAAGATTATGTTCATGCATTTCCATGGCTCTAAAGCGAATATCCTGTTTATTGACCACGTTGCGAGATGAAGCCGCTTTCAGAAGGTTGTGGATGCGCGGGGTGGCGCCTGGGCCTTGTCCTGGGGCTTGGCGGCCTCACCCTTGGTTAATTGTAGGCAAAGTAGCACTGTTCGCGGCGTGCTTTGTACGGCTGAACTTGTATAAGTACTCATACTGCTTTTAGCTTTGGTTGTTAAGTGCCCCTGCAGGTTTCAGTTAAGGTTGTTAAGTACTCCTGCTGCTTTTACAGTATGCCATGTTTCTTTAGTCCTGTCTTCCTCCAGCCACCAAAACCAAACCAGCGCCGGCGGGGTCGCCTACTTCCGCCTCCCATGGCTGGCTGCGCCTCAGCGCACGCATCGCCGCCCCACCGTCTCCAAAATCATTAACGCCGACGTCCTCCGCGCGCTTTGGTGCGCTCGCCGCGGCGCCGCCCTCTCGCATTGTCAGCATGGTCAACAAACAACAGGAATCGGCAGAAGTATGTGGAGAGGATGACAGTAGGGGCCCACCACGTCAGCGTATGGAAAAATAAAATGCTTCCTCCTAGTGTTTTCCTGACATCTGGGACCCACGACATTGTGAGTGTATATAGTCAATAGACAAGAGAACAACACAAGATCGGCTGACACCTGGGACGTAGCTACTCGAGCAGTATTTTTTTGTTTGGTCTTGTTGAGACGGAGTAGGGTTTGAACTAGGCTGTGGCCCGTCTAGCCCAGGCTTATATTTTATGTTCACCATGTGACCAGCCCAGCTATTTTTTCTTTGTGAAAATGAGCCCATTTTATTTTTTCTGAAGAATACCCAATCCAGGCCTAATTATTTTTCTATGCCTTGATGGGCTGTAACTCTTTCAAGACACCTACAACTCTTGAAAGTAATATGAAATGGGTTGTAAATATAAAAACAAATGACAAATTGGCAATTACTTTATAATTTCTGAATTTTTTCACATTTTCAGATTCCTATTTCACTGGGCATTAACCTAATTTAAATATATCTTCAAAGTACTTTAAATCTGGCTCGACATTTCGGTATTAAAAATAGTTTGGAACCCGCAAAAATATGCGAAATTGGCCCTGGCCAACCAAAAAACGACTGCAATAAATTGCATAAGAAGTTGCCATGAGCTATATATAAATTATTAAAAAAAGAGGGAGTGGTCTGACTTGTGGGCCTGTTTAGTTGACACGTATGCTAGATTTTTTTAGTTATTATATACGTCAACAAACGATTCTAGCAGAAGTAACCGTTGGATGTCAATCCAACGGCCGTCGTGTTTCTTCAATCTCTGATCTTCTTACTCCAGCCGCCAAAGCAGCGTCGGCGGGACCGCCTACTCCCGCCTCCCGTGGCTGGCTATGCTGCCGCGTAGGCCTCAGCGCCCCCTACTACTCCCACCGCTGGCCAGGGCATCCCTGTACTCACCCACAACCCCCTGTTATTCTGCGGCGACGGCAGCCTCACACCACAGCCGAACCGGTGAACCCTCGTACTCCTCTCTACGCGGGCTTCCGCTGCCGCATCTTCCCTGGCTCCACGTCGTCCCCTTCCTAGGCCTCGCCGTCGTCCACCGCCCTGGTGCTCTCGGCGCGCCGTGGTCAATGTGGTCAACGACAGACTTCCATCGGAAGAGTACTGTACGTGGAGAGGCCGACAGCTGGGTCCACGGCAGCCGCAAGGAAGTGCCTCCTTATTACGCGGAAAATAATTATTCCTCCACCTGACAGCAGGGACCCACCAGACGGGCCACCAGTATTTCGTGAAAAAATGTTTCCCCTGACTGCTGGGACCCATAGGACGGGCCACCGTATTTCGCAAAAAAAATGTTCCCCCGCTGTCAGCTCAGACCCACCGGAAGTGCCTCCTTATTACGCACAAAAAAATGAATACCCCCTGCTACCAGGGACCCACCTTGGTGGGAGGCTGACTTGTGGGCCTACTAAGTTGACTGGGACGGAGGCCTTTGTCAACTTTAGTCAATATATGAACGATTCTAGCTCTAGTGACCGTACGATGTCCATCCAACAGCCGTAGTGCTTCTTCAACCTCTGCTCTTCTTGCTCCAGCCACCCAAAGCAGCGCCGGTTGTGCCGCCTGCTCCTGCCGCCCGTGGCCGGCTGTGATGCCGTGGAGGCCTCACCGCCCCTACTACTCCCACCGCTTGCCAGGCCATCCCTCTACGCACCCACACCCCTGTTATTCTACGGCGACGGCAGCCTCACACTGCAGCCGAACAAGTGAACCCTCATTCTCCTCTACTCGTGGGCATCCACTGTCACGTCTTCCCCAGCTCCACGTCGTCCCCTTCCTAGGCCTCGCCGTCGTCCATAGCCCTGGTGCTCTCGGCGCGGCGTGGTCAACGTGGTCAAGGAATGGCTTCCATCGGACGTAGACTGTACGTGGAGAGGCTGACAGCTGGGTCCACGGCCACAGCAAGGAAGTGCCTCCTTATTACGCTCAAAATAATTATTCCTCCACCTGACAGCGGGGACCCACCGGATGGGCCACCGTATTTTGTGAAAAAAACATTTCCCCTTGACTGCTAGGACCCATCAGCTACATCTTTGCACAAAAGGAAGTGCGTCCAAAAAAACGATTCGCCCCCCTGACTGCTGGGACCCACCAGCTACATCTTCGCACGCAAGGAAGTGCGTGCGAAAAAAATGATTCACCCCCTGACTGCTGGGACCCACCAGATACATCTTCGCATGAAAGGAAGTGCGTCTGGGTAAAAAAACGATTCCCCCTGACTGCTGGGACCCAGCAGCTACATCTTCGCACGCAAGGAAGTGCGTCTGAGCAAAAAAAACAAAACGATTCGCCCCCTGACTGCTAGGACCCACCAGCTTCATCTTCGCACACAAGGAAGTGCCTGACAGTCGGGACCCACCTGGTCGAAGCGTATGTAGCGTTGTCATTCTGGTCGCGAACGTGTACGTAGATATATACTGGTCGATGTAGAGGCCCGCACGTGTCATAGTAGAGGCGCGTACGTGTCGTAGTAGAGGCGTGCACGTAGCATGTACACATACGTCCAACGGCCAGGGTGCAAGAAAGAAAATACAGCCACGTACGTACATACGGGCAGGGTCTCGAACGCCTACGCGTGCATACGTACGGCCAGGGCTCGTGTACATGGCTGGGTCGGAACGGAGAAATAGCGTAGTCGTCGTGTTCATGGGGAGGCAACGGAATGCGTTGTGTTCATCGGGAGGCAACGGAACTCGTGGGAGCCAACTAGCTGGGTCAGAACGGAATGCGTGGCCGTGTTCATCGGGAGGGCTTGGACGGAACAGGCGATGGAAACGAGGCCTGGCGTACCGCACAACGGAGGAAACGGTCCTCCTACGTTCGGAACGGGGTCCTGTTGATAGGGAGGGGTCTGGCATACCGCAAAACGGACAAAACGGACTCGTGTTGGAGCGCTACGTTCGAAACAGGGGTCCTGTTCATCGGGAGGGGTGTGGCATACCGCAAAACGGGACTCCACGGGATACTATTCATCTCCACCGTGGACCTCCTCCAGCCTCCATGGGCTATCGTCAACCTCCTCCAGCCTCCACGGGCTCCTGTTCATCCAACCTCCATCGCGCACTACTCCACCAGCTACTGTTCAACCACCCCTCCACGGGCACCCCCCACCGTCTACTGTTCATCCAGCCCTCCACACCATGGGGTCCTATTCAACCACCCCTCCACGGGCACCCCTCCATCGTCTACTGTTCATCCAGCCCTCCACCACACCACGGGATCTTGTTCATCCAGAGGCAACGCCACCGCTCACTGTTCATCCAACCCCCCCCCCCCCCCCCCCCCCCCCCCCCCCCCCCCGCGCAACGCTCACTGTTCATCCCAGAGGCATCATCAATCGGCTTCAGTTAGCAGCAGTAGCGAAGGAATCGCTCGATCGGGTTCAGTTAACATCCATCGATCGATCGCTCGGGTTCAGTAACGTGTAGCCTGCAGTGCAATTGCTCAGGTTCAGTTAGAGCCCAACGCCTCGCTCGGGTTCAGTTAGAGCCAATGCCTCGCACACACGTGCGTACATGTACGAGAGAAACGCGCATCGCTCGGCCCCCGACCTCCCACCGTAACCGGGAACTCCCCGAAATTTTCCTCCCCCATGCTTCTACCACGGTTTTTTTTCGTCATGGACGGCCCAAAGAATGTCATGCAGCTGCATCTCCGGCCCACCCAGGATGAAAAGCCCATTTTCTGTCATTATTTTTTGTCATAGAAGTAGGAGCCCACCACATCTATGATGATACCGGGTTTTGTCACAATTATCGTCATAGAAGTGTCATATGTATGACAGAAAAATAATTTCGTTCGGCCCAAAATGTCACGGATGTGTCTTTTTTTGTAGTGATTCCTACACCAATTAGTGAGGAAGCTAATGATGATGACCATGAAACTTCTGATCAAGTTACTACCGAACCTCGTAGTTCATCCTGTTCATGAAACTTCTGGTCATGAAACTTCTGACCAAAGTGGTACGGTAATCTTATTCTGGAGGTCATGTTACTGAAGAAAATATGCCCTAGAGGCAATAATAAAGTTGTTATTTATACTTCCTTATACCATGATAAATGTTTATTATTCATGCTAGAATTGTATTAACCGGAAACTTAGTACATGTGTGAATACATAGACAAACAGAGTGTCACTAGTATGCCTACACTTGACTAGCTCGTTAACCAAAGATGGTTAAGTTTCCTAGCCATAGACATGAGTTGTCATTTTATGAACGGGATGACATCATTAGAGAATGATGTGATTGACTTGACCCATCCATTAGCTTAGCATCTATACCTATACTAATTATGCACTTCCCAGAAATTCCCACGTTAATCAGTAATTAGGAGCCGTTAATCTGGTGGGGCCGAGTTATTACGGTTGAGATTAGCCCATAAAATAATTAGTTAAAAATTACCCACCCATGCCATCAGTTTATTTGCACGTCAGGTACAAAAGTTATTCGCCTATGCAATCACGTTGTTTGCACGTCATGTGTTATCGTAACAAATAAAGGTAATTTTTATTTATCCGTTTCATCTCAATGGACCACCGAGAATTCAAAAAAGAAGCCCAGGGAGGGGCTGATGTCTTCACGTCATCTCTTCTGAATATATAACCATGCCTAAAAAACTCCAGAGATGAATAATCCCAATTGATCAGCTAATGAAAAGGCCCAGCGAGGCTGCCGGCTTGCCGTCCTCATGGCGCCGCCATGCCTGCCTTTCAGTTTTGGTCAGGCGCCATCTGTAGCAGGTTAGTCTCGGCAAGCTCGAGCGGTTGATCCACTCTTCTCCTATGCCATCACGGTATCCTCACAGACTCGCGTTGCCCTATTTGCCCTGCAGCTCCATCCAGCCCCTCTTAATTGCCAATCTACGGATCGTACAGAGAAGGCCGAGTAAACGGCCCAGCGCCGGAGGCCAGCCAATTCCGGCGTGGATTCTAACCAAACGCGATGAACATGTATCAGGTTTGCACAACATCCATGCCTTTATGTGGCTGGGATTATGATTTCCGCTTACAAACAGATTGTACAGAGAAGTTGCAGTAAACAGCCCGGTGCCGGTGGCCAGCCGTATTCCGGCGAGGAATCCACCCACATGCGATGAACAACTATCAGCTGGTTTGCACTGCATCCATGCCTTCGCAGTGTTGGATTACGATTTGCTTGATAAAATATATGTCTTTACTAATGTTCAAGATGTGCAGGATGATTCTTAGTTTAACAATGAGAATTTGTTGTCTTTATTTCAGAACTTATTCCCTGCACTCGAACTCTGTAGCAACTGATCGATAACCTGCATGTTGCTAATTCTGTAGTTTTATATAGCCTGGACGTTCTCCCTAACCTCTTGGAGGAATTTGGTTTATCCCACTATTTATAGACAATCGCATGATACCTTTGTAGTTCAATTTGGAAGACAGGAAGAAAACAGAAGCTAGCAAAAGCAGCACTGCTTTTTCCGGCAAGCCCGGTTATAGTTCTTCCTATAATGAAGAAATAAAGAGCAATTTATACAAGAGGAAAATCCGCGGCACTCATCCGGGCACCTCATGGAAGTAAGTTTTTGCCACATGTGTCCATCATCGATGTAGTCCATAAGGAAATCTCACACATCCCTTTTGATATGAACTATTAAATTTGTTCACATTCTCTCTTTCCAGTATATACGCATAGTTTGCCAGTCAAAAAGTAAACCAATAATCTGTAGTTGGATGTTCACCGGAGTGACCACAGTCGATCAATCGATGCATGCAGCAGCGTCATGCGTACACCGGTCAAGACTCAAGGCAATGTGTCGAACTGTAGGTATGTAAATACACACAACTATCATGTTTTACATTAGTCAAGTCTAAGCATATGGAGATGCGCTAACCTTAATCAGAGCTGTGTTGAGGTTGTTCAAGCCGTGTCCATGTATTTTCTCTTATTGGCTCTCTTAATTACCAATGCTATACCTTCATGCAGTTTTGTGTGGGTTTGTCGCCCAGCTCATTGTGCCTGATAATGAGCGTCTCAACTAGAATACCTACTGATGTTGATGAATTAACAAATCAATCTGTTGATCTTCATCTCTTTGACAACATGTGGAGCACATATCATATTATCAAGTGCTTTTGTTATATCAATTGTTATCAAGTACTTCCAATCCATTGTCTTTTTTTTGGTCTCTTTGTTGTCTTCTTCATAAGGAAATCTCACACATCCTTTTCATATTATTATTTTCACATTCTCTCTTTCCAGTATATATGCATGGTATGTCAGACAAAAATTTAGCAATTGATCTATGGTTGGATGTTCGTCAAAGTCACCAGCATTGATCAATCAACGCCTACAGCAGCGTCGTGCATACACGGGTCAACTCCAGGCCAATGTGTCCAACTGCAGGTACTGTAAAGACACATAATTAGTAGATTTACATTAGGCATTTCTAAGCATATGGAGATGTGTTAGCCTTCATCAGGGCTGTGTTATTTC
Organism: Triticum urartu; assembly: GCF_003073215.2. NCBI lineage: Eukaryota > Viridiplantae > Streptophyta > Magnoliopsida > Poales > Poaceae > Triticum > Triticum urartu. Next base: position 587,740,893 of record NC_053028.1, on the reverse strand, counting down.
TAAGCACATAAATTTTTTGCTTGCACTATGTCGTGGCCAAGGATGAATAGACAACCTGGTGCGGATTTATGCTTGATGAGGTATGTGTTCGTATTTAACGTTACATATGAAATTTAATATTCTTTGTCTTTGTCTCTGTGTTTTGGCAAAGAATAGAATGAATAATTTCTCCGATTTGAGTTGGCCTTTGGAAAATGCTTGCCTATGATTGTAATCCATAAGGAAATCTCACACATCCCTTTTCATATAGATTATTCAATTTGTTCACATTCTCTTTTTCCAGTATATATATGCGTGGTTTGTCAGTTAAAATTCAACCAACGATCTATGGTTGGACATTCGCCGGAATCGCCAGCGTCAACCAATCAACACCTGCAGCAAGGTAATTTCGCAAAAAAACACCTGCAGCAAGGTGATGCGTACACGGGTCAAGACTAAAGGGCAATGTGTACAACTGTAGGTATGTATAGACATATAATTAGATACTTTACATTAGACAATTCTAAGAATATGGAGATGCATTATAGACTTAATTAGAGCTGTGTTGAGGTTGTTCAGGCCGTCCATATGTTTTCTCCTTAATTTCCACTGCTACTTTCTATTGAGAGTGTACCCATATGTGCTACAAATCCACGTCTCTGCAATGTTTCATTATAATTTCTCGCTCCCCCTTCAGCATATATGGGTGATTGCACACACAAAGTTGTTTCATGCAAGATGTAGTGGCCAAAGATGAACACAATAGAAGGTGAGGATCGATGCTTGATTAGCTGTATCTTTGTATTTAACGTTAGATGTAAATTTAATATTATGTGTTTTAGTAATTCTACTTTGTCTCTATACTAGATGAAGAATAGTCTCATTTGAGCGCTGGTCATTGAAAATTGCTTGCCTTTAGTTATCAATAGTTGTACAAGGACAATGCTCACCCACTAATGAAATTTTCTAATTATAATTTGTATTTTGGCCCACCAAGGAAACATAAGGTTTGCTAAGTTCGGCATATGAGTAGGTCTAAGCCAGTAGGAAATAATTAGGTGACTTTGCATACTACTGAAATGTGACAAATAATAATATAAACGTATTTCCTTATATTTAGCAAATTATATCATGTTATCTTACCGCAAGCTTTTTTAGGTGTCATTTCATTACTTATTGTGGTTGCATCCAACTAACACATTTATGAAAATACACTCTCCAACAAATCCTCAGGTTTCAACTCTTTGAGGTTTGAGTACACGGGTCATTAATATGTTATTTTATAAGACACACTGCTATGCGATCATAATATAGATTAGAATGCAATATTGATTAACTAGCCCGTGTGATGCACGGGTTGGCGACTAGTTATGATAGTTTAGTTTATTGCTATTGCTTTCTCCATAACTTATACATGTTCCTGTGACTATGAGATTATGCAACTCCCGAATACTAGAGGAACACTTAGTGTGCTATCAAACGTCACAACGTAACTAGGTGATTATAAAGATGCTCTACAGGTGTCTCCGATGGTGTTTGCTGAGTTGGCATAGATCGAGATTAGGATTTGTCACTCCGATTGTGGGAGAGGTAGCTCTGGGCCCTCTCGGTAATGCACATCACTATAAGCCTTACAAGCAATGTGACTAATGAGTTAGTTGCGGGATGTTGCATTATGGAACGAGTAAAGAGACTTGTCGGTAATGATATTGAACTAGGTATGATGATACCGACGATCGAATCTCGGGAAAGTAACATACCGATGACAAAGGGAACAACGTATGTTCTTATGCGGTTTGACTGACAAAGATCTTTGTAGAATATATAGGAACCAATATGAGCATCCAGGTTCTGCTATTGGTTATTGACCGGAGATGAGTTTCGGTCATGTCTATAGTTCTCGAACCCGTAGGGTCCGCACACGTAACGTTCGATGACGATAGGTATTATGACTTTATGTGATTCGAAGTACCGAAGGTTGTTCGGACTCCCGGATGTGATCACGGACATGATGAGGAGTCTCGAAATGGTCAAGACATAAAGATTGATATATTGGATGACTATATTCGGACACCGGAATAGTTCCGAGGATCCCATATATATATAGTGTTACTATTCATCACCCAGGGTGCAGAATAAATTATTCTTCACCTGAGGTAATCTTACGATCATTTCATAATTAAATTATGTTTGTAATTTAAATAGTTACATTCCTATTGATTCAGTACGTAAAATTTGGCATAAGAAAATAAAAATATAGGTCATAAGACAAGAAAATTTGCAGTTTATGTGTATTTTACACTATGTTTTTACGTTTGTAATTTCACATAACATAAAATATTTTTTACAACGATTATATATTTTCTTATGGTCTCTTTTTTCGTCGGAAATAAGACTAAATTTACGGAACGTAAAATTACGGGACATTGATGGTAAAATAGAGGGAGGTGAAGAATAACTATTCCTCACCCAGGGTGACGAATAGCGCGACCCTATATATATATATATAGAGAGAGTACCACTATTCTAATCCCAGAATCAGAATAGTTATTCGGATCACGGTCGACCCTATATAGGGCCCGAAGACATGTTCCTGAACTCCCGAAACCCACGAAGAAAAAAAGCCCACTCCACGCCTCTCGTCCACCACCTCGCCCGATCCCCAACCTCCTGATCTCCCCCAGTCCCAGCAATGCCCACCTCCCGATCTCCCCCAGTCCTAGCGATGCCCACCTCCCCCCGACCCCGCCTCCACCCGGCGTCGCCGCCCGCGCCTCCTTCTGGCAAGTCACCACCCCCGCCCCATCCACTCCCGCCCCACCGGCAAGCCGGGCGCCACCATGCCCGCCCTTCCCTTTGACCGATCTCCTCCTTCCTCCCCGTCAACACCGTGGGAGCACCCATCCCGCCGCCGAGACCCCAGCCGGTGACGCGGCCACCGCCACGCAGCCGCAGTCACGCCCCTGCCGCCGACGCCACTACAGCACCGACCCCAACCGATGACGCGCCACACCACCTGCCGGAGCACCTCGGGGTCCCCGGATCCGACGAGGATCCTTCACCGCCCTTCACTCGCCGGCAACCACGAGCACTATCGCAGATTGGACACTATCCTGTAGCTGGAGAAGCGGTTGAACTTCAGCAGTAGGAGTCAACGACCTGCAGCTGGTCGCCGCGAAAGACCTCTCCCGCAACCCACCGCTGATCCCTCCAGCGTCGTCGCCTCTGCCCGAGCTCTCAGTGACACGCCCAAGCGTCGTCCGTCCTACCTCAGCGGTGTTCCTGCTCATCCACGCCGCTAATCTAGATCACGGTTGCCCCAGCCGCCGCGAAGGCCTACAGCGAGTTGGTCCGGGGTCGGCATCCTCCTCCCCCGCTGCTTGCTTGGGTAGCCGTCGAGCCCACCTCCACTGCCCATGGCGTGTGGACGCTAATGACGGTGGCTCCGCGGTGCTGTAGCCTACTATCGCTGGGTGTGTTTGTGTGCAGCTTTGTGTTGGGTCTTGGCTCTGTGTGTGTGATGATGGTGAGTGAGTAAGGTGTGTGTGTGCACACGAACTGAAAAAAGTTTCAGATCTTGTAGCCAACTCGTGTGCACCACAAGTGTTTGCGTTTATGCACCAAAAAAGAAGGTCACCAAGCTAGAGGGGAGAAGGTCAGATGAAGTGCAGGGAGCAGGGGTGTCGCCTTTGATGAGGAACATGGTCGCTGTTCCATAACGTGGTGTTCTTTTTGTTGTTGCTGAGTGAGTGAGTGAGCGGGTAACTTCAGAGGCATAAAAGAACATGCAAACAATGTACGTGCGTGTGCAGTGATCTGAGGCGAGATGCAGAGGGTGTAAAGACAGAGTTTTGAGTCTGGGTGGATGCAAGTGAAGTGCTCATGATCATGGCCAGACTTTTACTATCTTAATGGGGCAGCATAGAGTGTATATGTTGATAAAAAATTATGAGTTGTTGTAAAAAGGCACTTGGTTTCGGATAAATGAAATCCGAGAGCGATCCCTTTTTGTCAAAAATATATATATTGAGGAAAAGCTATTGAATGGATTCCTGTACATGCTGAATTTTCTACTGGGAGATGTTCAACGTCTCATTATCTATCCTAGGTACTGGTGTGTAAAATACAGTTTTTATGGGTTCTTGCGAAAAGGCTCCTATGCATATTATAGCCAACATAACTCAACAGTGGCCTTCCACACTGTTTAACTTGCCATCAACATATAATGCCCGGAAGAAATTCTGAGTTTTAGACTGCTTCAACAAATGTTGGGTGTTGTATATGTTTTTTTTAACTGGGTGTTACATTTGTTGGAGCAAACCAGTAACCCTTGAACAAATGGTTGTTTGAGAACTTGTCACATCCCTGCTTTTAGTCATGCATTAGGATTGGATGAACATGTGCATCATGTTTAAATTTATTTTAAACTTGAAATGGGGCCTAATCAACCCCAACACCCCCCCTGAAAATGCTAATTTCCAACAATTGGAATTTCAATGAACCCAAAATGCCCTTCATAAAAGCCCACATTTTTGGTCTTGACTAAAATCTCTGCCGAAAATGGTCTTGCAATTTATGGAGCCATTCTGGATTTTTGAACAAGCCATAAGTATTTGAATTTGGGCATTTTAAATGCTATAAATATTTTAAAATTCTCAAATAATCTTGAAAGCATTTTTAGGCAGTTGAGAATATTCCCAAATGTGCCTCTGAATATTTCCAGAGTTTTTGAAAATGAAATAGTATTTATTCTATTTCAACACACATAGCAGGAAATAAATAAAAGCAAAACAGAAAAGAGAGAGAGAGTTAGAGCTTACCTGGAAGCCAACCAGCCGGTCCACCTAGATGGCCCGGCCCAGCAGCCGCTCCACGCAGCTGCTTCGCCTAGCCAGCGAGGCGAGCAGGTGCTCGACGGCGAGCACAGGAGCTCGCCACGCCACCTCCCTGCCTGCCTGTCGTCGCCCGCGCCAGCGTGACGCCTCAAAGCGCCTCTGCGGCACCGCCCCGACCCCGTGGACACCTCACACGCGCCCCTGCCTCTCTCCCTTGCTCTCTCCCACGATGGCCGACGCTGCCGTAGCCGCACCGTCACCATAGCCGTGCTCTCCATCGTCTCCATGCCACGCCACCGTGTCCAGGAGCTCCAATGCCCTCCTCTCTGTCGAGCAGACCGAGCCCCGAGCGCTCGCTCGCCCTGGAGTTACCGCCTCGTCCTCGTCTTCGCTGATCGCCGCCGGAGATCCCTTTCGCCGTCACCACTGCTCCAGCTCGTCCCCGACCTCGCCGTTTAGATCGTCATAACCGCTGTGAGGTTAGCTACTTTTCAATCCTCTCTGTTCTCGCTGTTGTCCCCTGCATCGACTGCACGAAGCTCACCCGCACGCGCCGCCGCCCGCGTCGTCGCCGGTCATGCTCCGGTGACCATATGGTCCCGGGCTTGTGTCCAACGCACTCCCCGCATCACGTAGGAGCCGTAGATGCTAGCACCGCCCTGCCTAGGTCACTGCAGCAATGAGCCTGAGCTCACCCGAGCTCCGGCGACCGCCAAGGTCGTCGCCGGCGTCGTTCCCGGCCTCCCCGAGCTCCACTTCCACCACCAAACGACGCGGCTCGCTTCCAGCTCCCCGTAGATGGTCTCGGCTGCCCGTTTGGTCGTCGGAGACGCAAAACCGAACCCCTCCGCCGCGTCTGTCGTCGCCGGCGTCAAGCCGCCGGCAAGTTGACCACGTTTTGACCCGTGGACTGACGTGTGGGCCCAAGTTGACCTCCTCCCCCCCCCCCGAGCCTATGACAGGTGGGACCGACCTGTTAATTAGTTTAGGATTAGTATTAACTAATTTTAGTTAGTTTAGGTCACTGACATGTGGGCCCAGGCCCCACTGACAGTTAATTAGTACTAACCTAATCCTGTTAGTTAGCTGAGTCACTGACAGACAGGGCCCACCAGTCAGGTTTGACTGGCCCTGGCACCTTTGACTCGCTGACGTCACAGTGACATAGTGCTGACGAAATTATTCATTTTCTGGATTTATTTTTATATAGGAAATTCCAGGAAATAGCCAAAACTTCTAAAAATCATAGAAAATCAACCATAGCTCCAAATAAAACAAATTATATATGAAAAATGATCAGAAAAATTCAATCTATCCATCTGTAATGGTTTCATGCATGACAAACCACTTTAACCTTGCTGTTTAGGTGAAACAAGCTAACACACTTATTATGCATAAGAACTTTAACTTCCATTTGAATCTTTGGTTCAAATGGACCCATTTCAACTTGTTTCACATTGCATTAGGTAGGACACATCATTTTGCCATGTCATAGCATGCATCATATTGTTGCATATTGTCATGTGTTGATTATGTTCTGTGTGTCCCTCGTGGTAGGTTCTGCCTCCGAGGATATCTCCGAATATCCAACTGAAGGGCAGTACCCTACTACCACTCCATCAGGCAAGCAGCCCCATTGATCATATCGATACAATCCCATGTTCTCGCCTCTGCTCTCATTTACTGCATTAAGACAACATTGTTTCAAACTGCTGTGTGCTACGGTAGTTGAACCCTTATCCTCTGCATGACCTGTCACTACCACAGTAACTAGATGAAACCCACTAGCATGTGTAGGAGTTGATTGAGCCATGTTTCTGTTTCCTACCTTGCTATGCCTGCTATGCTTAGAGTTGTGTCAGGTCTGGTTCATCTGGGTGATGGGCTAGAGTGAAATGATTATGTCGGTAATGTGAGGGATGTGTTGAACATGTTTTGGTAAAGGTATCGATGAGAGGCCATGTAGGAGTACATGGTGGGTTGTTTCATTGAGGCCGTCCCTAAGAACTGAGATCTGTATGTGTGATTTATGATTCAGTTACTACATGGTGTACCGAGTCACCCGTTTGGTGTCTCGGGAACCCTGTTCACATCGTTCGGGGCTGTATGTGGAAACCTCGGCCGGACTCCCTGCGGATGGAACCTGGATAGGCGATAAACCTGGACTAGAGACTTGAGTGTTTAGGTAGGTCGTGGCCGACACCCTCGTTGGGCTTCCGCTTGAAGGTTGCCGATTACATGTCGTGTAAACGGCGGTAAGTGGTGAGAGCATGTATGAAGAAGTACACCCCTGCAGGGTTAACATCATCTATTTGAATAGCCGCGTCCGCGGTAAAGGACTACTTGGTTGCCTATACAGTTCATAGACAAGTTAATGGTTACTACTAAAAGACTCAAGATAAGTGTGAGTATCGAGGATGGCCCTCTCGTAGGATGAAGAGGGAGGATCCCCGGTGGAGTATTGTGTTGGTGATTAGTGGACTCGTGTGCGAAAACTATTTTACTAGTGGTGTCCCGTAGGATAGCTTAGCCAAGAGTCAAAGCTGGCTTGCTCCAATAACGCCACCACCTTCTTGAGAATGAGCATGTATAGTAGGTTCTGATCTAAGACTTGTTGAGTACCTTTGCACTCATGTTTGCTTAATTACTGTTTCAGACAACAACGCCGCCCCCTCCGATGGGTTTTATGTAGATCTCGACGTCGATGAGTGACTTGCCACCCAGGTGGTGATCCTGGCCATGGAGGGCCCTATGTAGATAGACAGGCTTCGAGAAGCCTTCTTTCTTTCTAGTGTCTGTACTCAGACTATTTGCTTCCGCATGTGCTTGTATGCTTGTATGACTTGAGTGTCGGGTCATGTGACCCCTACCTATATGAACATGTTATGTATGGCTCTCTGGAGCTTTTAAATAAAGTACTTGAGTTGTAGAGTTTTGTTGTGATGCCATGTTGTATTTACACATATCGAGCATATTGTATGTATGATTGAAATGCTTGGTATGTGTGGGATCCGACAATCTAGTTGTTTATCCTTGGCAGCCTTTTTTATGGGGAAATGTAGTCTAGTGTTCCTCGAGCCATAGTAGTCCGCTATAGCCCGGTTCACCGGAGTCCTGCTAGCCCAGCACTACTGCTTAGGACACTTGACTGGCCGGCATGTGTTTCACTTCGTTCCTACGTCTGTCCCTTCGGGGAAATGTCATGCGGTGACATCCGGAGTCCTACCTAGCCTGCTACGGCCCGGGTTCCCCGGAGTCCTGTTAGCCCAGTGCTATAGCCCGGATTCACACGCTGATGACCGACATGCTCGATGTGATTCATGTATGCCTGCCTCCATAGGTCTGTGCCGCTTTGGGTTCATGACTAGCCATGTCGGCCTGGGTTCTCCGTCATATGGATGCTAGTGACACTATCATATACGTGAGCCAAAAGGCGCAAACGGTCCCGGGCCATGGTAAGGCGACACCCGTGGGGATACCGTGCGTGAGGCCGCAATGTGATATGAGGTGTTACCGGCTAGATCGATGTGACTTGGAATCATGGTCCTGACAGCATTGGCATTAGAGCCAGACTTCCTGTAGGTTCATTGAGCCAAACTGGTCGATGTCGAGTCTAGAAATGCTTTAGCTATATGTAGGGGAATTGATTGTGGGAGGGAACGTAAGGCTCTTTTACTCCTTTACCTTATGCCCTCTGATCTGAGTCATTCTCTTCTCATTCAACGTGGGTTAAGGACTAGGCTCTCTTCTTCTATCAGGTTCACGTGTTACTAATCCGTAGTAGTTTATAGGATTGTTGTTACAAGCCTCAGTATAGTTTCTACTACTTTTAGTATGTTTCCAGTTGAATCAGAACCTTGATATGATGATGTTGAGTGGTATTGCAAACTGTTGTGGATGTCTCAAATCTTTTTCTGAGCATTTACAGCTATTATGCTGTCCAATTTTCCCTAGAAATTCTAATGTCTTTGCATTGTGGTTGTGCTTTCAGATGGCCACTCGTGCTCAAAACCAAGTGGTTCGCCTGACCCGGTGCCTCGATGTGCCAGGTCATACTGCGATGTTAGTCCGGGTAATGATCGAGACGGGTTACCGTTGGTATCCCGAATACACTGTCGAAGAGCAATTCCGAGACTTTAATCAAAGCCAATATTTCTGCACCGTCAGGATATTTCCTTCTTATCCTGGATCTACCGAGCCCCTCCACTGTTCCTATGGACTCGGGGTTACTATTGAGATGGTTGTGCAGGATGCTGCCTATTCCATGATGACCATCATGCGAGTCCGGACTGGCCTGCTTCGGAACACCGACTTCCGTTATATGCCAGCTTCACTCCCGGGAGCGCAAGGGTATCTCCAGGCTATCTATGCTGACTCCACACGTGAGGACTCACTAACTCGCACCACTGCCAAGATGCTCGAGGATAAGGACCGAGAATCGGGCCTTGAGACTGGAGCTTTTCAACACCCGTGCTGATCATTGGGCCACTTTGACTCGGTTTGCACCTGCTGTGTAAGCTGGATGTATGGATATGAGGGATCTGTATCCTGTGAGATCTGCTGTACCAGACATGGTGGATTAGCATGATGTGGGAGGCATCACCCCACCCCGTGGTCCCCGCAGGCCACCGTTTGTTGGTCCAAGACCTCATCCTAGCCCCTTTGGTCCAGAAGCTCCTCAGGACCGTCTGTTCCCGGATGATCACGTTGAACTTCCAGGCTATGGAGGTGACTTCTATGAGGACTACTACGGAGCTGTCTAAGTTAGTAGTAGCATCACTAGTATTAATAGTTGTATCTTCACTGTCCTGCGTGACTTGTGGAATATGACTTACTATGTAATCAATTCCGGAGGTGTAGACAAATAATGTATAGGATCTTGGAATGCCTCCGATGAGATGTAACGTCTTTCATCATAGTTGTACTGTAGCCTGGGCTTGTGCTAAACTATGTATGGTGTGTATGACCGTTGGTATATATATGGCAGTTCTATATTACCATGACATACGGATGAACATCTCTGCATTCCATGTTATCCATTACATTCTGCACTTCCTTGCTAAGTTGTGCCATCCTTATCTAAACCGTTGCCTTGTTTTCTCCTAGGATGGTCAACACCCACAGTAACCCTGCTGCCCCGGAGCAGGGGGAAGCCAGTGCAGTTAGGGGTGAAAATCTGCCTCACCCGCCTTCTCTGGCCGAAGTGATGCTGGAGGCGGAAAGAAACAAGCGTGAGACTAACCCCTTGTTGGAGCGGATTGAGCAGAACACTGAACGCCATCAGCGAAATGACTTGGTGTCAATCAATGACTTCATTAAGTTGTACCCACCAAAGTTTAACCATTCCGTCGAGCTCCTCGACGCGTATGACTGGCTTCGCAGCATCACCCACAAGCTACGTTCTGCCAACATAGCCGAAGCTGATAAGGTTACTTATGCTGCCTATCACCTCGAAGGCCCTGCTAGTCTTTGGTGGGAAAGTTTTGAAGCTATGCGCCCGGTCAGCCAAATCACTACTTGGGCCGAATTCAGTGAGGCTTTCCGTGAGCATCACATCCTGGAAGGTCTCATAGATCGCAAGAGGGAAGAGTTCTACAATTTCACCCAAGGAAGACTGACTGTGGATGCATATAGTCGTGAATTTGGGAATCTGGCACGATATGCTCCTGAAGAACTATCTACCGACGCTAAGAAGTAGGCAAGGTTCCGCAAGGGACATAGCCCTGAGCTTCGCCGCGATCTTCGTCTGCACGAGTGCACCTCCTTTCAGAAGTTGGTCAATAAAGCCATCAGTGCAGAGAGAGGCCAGTCTGATTATGATGCTTGACGCAAGCATTCCCGTGATTTTGGATCTTCATCCAGCTCTGGATCTCAGAAGCGCCGGGTGTGGATTCCAAGCACGGCACTGCCACCCAGGTTCATTCCGAGGCCATCCTTTGAGGTGCCTCGTCCCAACCAGCAGTTTGCACCGTCCAAGCCCTATGGTGGCCCCGCTGCTAATGCTGCTCCATGCCCCAATGTTGTGACATGTTTCAAGTGTGGAGAGCCGGGTCACAATAGTCGAGAGTGTCCCCAGAACAACAACCCCAATCAGTCTGGAAAGTCCGTTGGTCATGGTAAGCCAGCGGGAAAGGCATTCTACGCCAAGCCGGTCACCACTGCACGTGGCCATGTCAACTATGTCTCGGCCGAGGAGGCTCATGAGGATCCTAACGTCGTCCTTGGTACGCTCCTTGTTAATTGCCATCCAGCATCTGTTCTTTTCGATACTGTAGCTTCTCATTCATTCATATCTGAGAACTATGCTCGATTGCATAACACGACATTCTGTGACATGCCCACTTCCATGGTAATTCAAACTCTGGGTTCCAAATGGCAAACTTCTAGAGTAAGCCATGGGAACGAAATTCTTGTTGATAGACTTGTCTTCCTTGCATCCTTAATAGCTCTCAAGTCCTCGGACATTAACATCATCTTGGGTATGGACTGGATATCAGCTCATTACGCTAAGATTGATTGTGCCACTAGAACCGTTCAACTTACTCACCCATCGGGCAAGACAGTCAATGTCTTAACTCGAGTGGCCAAGCGCCAGCTTTACTCCCTAGATGCCAACCCCTTCTAGACCTTGAAGATATTTCGGTAGTCCGGGACTTTCTGGATGTCTTTCTAGAAGAACTGCCAGGTGTTCCACCTGACAGGGATGTCGAGTTTGTGATAGACCTTGTTCCAGGAACCGTTCCAATTTCTAGAAGACCCTATAAGATGGCACCCTTAGAACTAGCCGAGCTTAAGAACCAACTCAATGAGTCCTTGAAAAAGGGTTTCATCCGTCCTAGTTCCTCTCCTTGGGCTTGCCCCGTCCTCTTCGTCAAGAAGAAAGATGGAACGGATCGGATGGTTGTAGATTACCGACCTGTCAACTTGGTCACTATCAAGAATAAGTGTCCGCTTCCTAGGATCAATGATCTGTATGATCAGCTCGCTGGATCCTCAGTCTTTTCCAAGATGGATTTGAGGTTGGGCTACCATCAAATCAAAATCAGAAATGGGGACATTCCCAAAATGTCCTTCGTTACTCGTTATGGCCAATACGAGTACACCTTTATGTCCTTCGGTTTAACCAATGCCCCAGCCACTTTCTCTCGGTTAATGAACTCGATCTTCATGGAGTATTTGGATAAATTCGTCATAGTTTACCTCAATGACATACTCATCTACTCCAAGAATGAAGAGGAACATGCCAAACATCTAAGGCTGGTGTTGACGAAACTTTGAGAGCATCGCCTTTATGCCAAATTCTCCAAGTGTGAATTTTGGTTGCCAGAAGTGACCTATTTAGGCCATGTAATATCTGTTAAGGGTATTGCTGTAAATCCTGAGCGAGTTCAAGCTGTCCTTGATTGGACTCCACCTGAGACGGTCAAGCAAGTTCGGAGCTTCCTTGGCTTAGCGAGCTACTGCCGCCGCTTCGTCGAGAATTTCTCCAAGGTTGCTAAACCTCTAACTGAACTCCTCAAGAAAGATAAAAAGTTCGAGTGGACCCCAAAGTGCGAGTTCAGCTTTCAGGAACTGAAAAGACGCCTGACATCTGCTCCCGTACTGGTACCACCAGATTTCTCCAAGGACTTTATTATCTATTGCGACGCCTCGCGACAATGACTAGGTTGCATACTCATGCAAGATCGTCAGGTAATTGCCTATGCTTCACGACAATTACACCCACATGAGGAAAATTATCCCACACATGATCTAGAGCTTGCAGCTGTAGTCCATGCACTCAAAACTTGGCGACGTTACCTTCTCGGTAATCGTTGCGAGATCTTCACTGATCACCAAAGTTTGAAATATATCTTCACCCAACCGGATTTGAATCTCAGACGACGACGTTGGATCGAGTTGATCTCGGATTACGACTTAGGTATAACTTACACCCCGGGCAAAGCCAATGTCATGGCTGATGCACCAAGTCGTAAATCCTATTGTAACAACCTGATGTTACAACAAAGTCAACCACTTCTCCATGAGGAATTTCGTAAGCTTAATCTTCACATTGTTCCTTGAGGATTCCTATCCACCCTGGTGGCGAAACCTACCCTTACGGATCGGATCATCAAGGCACAGAAGGTAGATCCGGGAATCTCCCGTATTAAGAGAAACATTAAGAAAGGAGTCACGAATTGTTTCTCCGTTGATGATCAGGGTGTTGTATACTTTGGAAACCGCTTAGTGGTTCCCAAGGCACGAAACCTGAGGCGGCTGATCCTTAAGGAAGCTCATGAATCCCCTCTCACCATTCATCCCGGTAGTACTAAGATGTATCAAGACCTACACCAGAGGTTTTGGTGGACTAGGATGAAGAGAGAAATTTCTCAATACATTGCTAGCTCCGAGGTCTGTCGCCGTGTTAAAGCAGAGCATCAACAGCCTGCTGGCACCCTTCAACCTTTGGCTATTCCTGAGTGGAAATGGGATAAAATCAGTATGGATTTCATTACTGGGTTTCCTAGGACCAAGAGAGGGAATAATGCCATCTTTGTCGTGATCGACCGTCTTTCCAAAGTAGCCCACTTTCTACCTGTTCGTGAGAGTATCACCGCTAGCCAGCTAGCTAATTTATACATCTCCCGAATAGTATCTCTTCATGGTGTCCCATTGGAAATTAACTCAGACCGTGGGAGTCTCTTCACCTCTCGATTTTGGGAAAGTTTCCAAAATGCTATGGGAACTCGTCTCTCTTTTAGCACCGCCTTCCATCCTCAATCAAGTGGTCAAGTAGAGCGAGTCAATCAAATTTTGGAAGATATGCTCCGAGCTTCTGTCATCTCATTCGGAATGGGTTGGGAGAAATGCCTTCCATTCACGGAGTTTGCTTATAACAATAGTTATCAAGCTAGCTTGGGCAAAGCTCCTTTCGAAGTTCTCTATGGACGAAAATGTCGAACGCCTCTTAACTGGTCAGAAACCGGGGAAAGACAACTCTTTGGCCCGGATATGATTCAGGAAGCAGAAGAGCAGGTTCACGTTATTCGTGAGAAATTGAAAACAGCCCAATCTCGTCAAAAGAGCCAATATGATCGTAAACATAAGCTCATGACTTATGAAGTTGGTGAGAAGGCTTACCTTCGGGTTACTCTGTTAAAGGGAACCCATCGTTTCGGTATCAAAGGCAAATTGGCTCCTCGTTACATTGGACCCTTTCACATTCTTGCCAAACGAGGAGAAGTTGCCTACCAATTGGAACTACCCTCGCATCTTTCCAGAGTTCACGATGTCTTCCACGTTTCTCAACTCAGGCGTTGCTTCGCGGATCCTATCCGTGGAGTGGACCACGAAACGCTTGATCTACAAGATAACCTCTCATATCGGGAATATCCTGTTCGTATCCTTGATCAAGCCGAGAGTACCACTCGATGCCATAATATCAAGTTTCTCAAGGTTCAATGGTCACACCATTCCGAGAAAGAAGCCACTTGGGAAAGGGAGGATCGTCTTCGACTTGAGTACCCCACCTTCTTCCCGGTGGATCCTAAATCTCGGGACGAGATTCTTTTGAGTGGGGGTGAGTTGTCACATCCCTGCTTTTAGTCATGCATTAGGATTGGATGAATGTGTGCATCATGTTTAAATTTCTTTTAAACTTGAAATGGGGCCTAATCAACCCCAACACCCCCCCTGAAAATGCTAATTTCCAACAATTGGAATTTCAAAGAACCCAAAATGCCCTTCATAAAAGCCCACCATTTTTGGTCTTGACTAAAACCTCTGCCAAAAATGGTCTTGCAATTTATGGAGCCATTCTGGATTTTTGAACAAGCCATAAGTATTTGAATTTGGGCATTTTAAATGCTATAAATATTTTAAAGTGCTCAAATAATCTTGAAAGCATTTTTAGGCAGTTGAGAATATTCCCAAATGTGCCTCTGAATATTTCCAGAGTTTTTGGAAATGAAATAGTATTTATTCTATTTCAATACACATAGCAGGAAATAAATAAAAGCAAAACAGAAAAGAGAGAGAGAGTTAGAGCTTACCTGGAAGCCCACCAGCCGGCCCGCCTAGCTGGCCCGGCCCAGCAACCGCTCCACGCAGCTGCTTCGCCTAGCTAGCGAGGCGAGCACAAGAGCTCGCCACGCCACCTCCCTGCCTGCCTGCCGTCGCCAGCGCCAGCGCGACGCCTCAAAGCGCCTCTGCGGCACCGCCCCGACCCCGTGGACACCTCACACGCGCCCCTGCCTCTCTCCCTTGCTCTCTCCCACGATGGCCGACGCTGCCGTAGCCGCACCGTCGCCATAGCCGTGCTCTCCGTCGTCTCCGTGTCACGCCACCGTGTCTAGGAGCTCCGCCGCCCTCCTCTCCGTCGAGCAGACCGAGCCCCGAGCGCTCGCCCGCCCTGGAGTTACCGCCTCGTCCTCGTCTTCGCTGATCGCTGCCCGAGATCCCTTTCGCCGTCACCACTGCTCCAGCTCGTCCCCGACCTCGCCGTTTAGATCATCGCAACCGCTGTGAGCTCAGCTACTTTTCCATCCTCTCCATTCTCGCTGTCGTCCCCTGCATCGACTGCACGAAGCTCACCCGCACGCGTCGCCGCCCGCGTCGTCGCCGGTCATGCTCCGGTGACAATATGGTCCCGGGCTTGTGCCCAATGCACTCCCCGCATCGCGTAGGAGCCGTAGATGCTAGCGCCGCCCCGCATAGGCCACTGCAGCAACGAGCCCGAGCTCACCCGAGCTCCGGCGACCGCCAAGGTCATCGCCGGCGTCGTTCCCGGCAAGGTTGTCAGAATCGTGATTTTGAATCGGATCGGAGCTCCGGTGGTAGGATCGTAAATCGTAGGATCTTCACTATCAGGATCGTAGAAACGTGGATTCTATGAACTAAAGTCGTAGAATCAGAGGGGTTAGTTTGGATCGTAAAGTCATAGAATCATATAACAGAATCGCGATTCTGACAACCCTTGTTCCCGGCCTCCCCGAGCTCCACTTCCACCACCAAACGACGCGGCTCGCTTCCAGCTCCCCGTAGATGGTCTTTGCCACCCGTTTGGTCGCCCGAGACGCAAACCCGAGCCCCTTCGCCGCGTCTGTCGTCGCCGGTGTCAAGCCGCCGGCGAGTTGACCACGTTTTGACCCGTGGACTGACGTGTGGCCCAAGTTGACCTCCCCCCCGAGCCTATGACAGGTGGGACTGACCTGTTAATTAGTTTAGGATTAGTATTAACTAATTTTAGTTAGTTTAGGTCACTGACATGTGGGCCCAGGCCCCACTGACAGTTAATTAGTACTAACCTAATCCTGTTAGTTAGCTGAGTCACTGACAGACAGGGCCCACGAGTCAGGTTTGACTGGCCCTGGCGCCTTTCACTCGCTGACGTCATAGTGACGCAGTGCTGACGAAATTATTCATTTTCTAGATTTATTTTTATATAGGAAATTCCAGGAAATATCCAAAACTACTAAAAAATCATAGAAAATCAACCATAGCTCAAATCAAACAAATTATATATGAAAAATGATCAGAAAAATTCAATATATCCATCTGTAATGGTTTCATGCATGACAACCCACTTTAACCTTGCTGTTTAGGTGAAACAAGCTAACACACTTATTATGCATAAGAACTTTAACTTCCATTTGAATCTTTGGTTCAAATGGACCCATTTCAACTTGTTTCACATTGCATTAGGCAGGACACATCATTTTGCCATGTCATAGCATGCATCATATTGTTGCATATTGTCATGTGTTGATTATGTACTTTGTGTCCCTCATGGTAGGTTCTGCCTCCGAGGATATCTTCGAGTATCCAACTGAAGGGCAGTACCCTACTACCACTCCATCAGGCAAGCAGCCCCATTGATCATGTCGATACAATCCCATGTTCTCGCCTCTGCTCTCATTTACTTCATTAAGACAACAACGTTTCAAACTGCTGTGTGCTACGGTAGTTGAACCCTTATCCTCTGCATGACCTGTCATTGCCACAGTAACTAGATGAAACCCACTAGCATGTGTAGGAGTTGATTGAGCCATGTTTGTGTTTCCTACCTTGCTATGTCTGCTATGCTTAGAGTTGTGTCAGGTCTTGTTCATCTGGGTGATGGGCTAGAGTGAAATGATTATGTCGGTAATGTGAGGGATGTGTTGAACATGTTTTGGTAAAGGTATCGATGAGAGGCGATGTAGGAGTACATGGTGGGTTGTTTCATTGAGGCCGTCCCTAAGAACTGAGATCTGTATGTGTGATTTAAGATTCAGTTACTACCATACATTGGGTCCGAAACCAATGGACCCTCTCGGCTTCTTAATCACCCTAGTACTCTGTCCAGGAGTTGCAATTAGTTTCTGGTGTTTGTAGGTTATGTGTTGGCGGCCGTGCGTAGCGCTGACCCTAGGGGTGGGCTATGTTGCGGTAGATACACCATGGCACGGTGTACCGAGTCACCCGTTTGGTGTCTCGGGAACCCTGTTCACATCGTTCGGGGCCGTATGTGGAAACCTCGGCCGGACTCCCTGCGGATGGAACCTGGATAGGCGATAAACCTGGACTAGAGACTTGAGTGTTTAGGTAGGCCGTGGCCGACACCCTCGTTGGGCTTCCGCTTGAAGGTTGCCGAGTAGATGTTGTGTAAACGGCGGTAAGTGGTGAGAACATGTATGAAGAAATACACCCCTGCAGGGTTAACATCATCTATTCGAATAGCCGCGTCCGCGGTAAAGGACTACTTGGTTGCCTATACAGTTCATAGACAAGTTAATGGTTATTACTAAAAGACTCAAGATAAGTGTGAGTACCGAGGATGGCCCTCTCGTAGGATGACGAGGGAGGATCCCCGGTGGAGTATTTTGTTGGTGATTAGTGGACTCGTGTGCGAACACTATTTTACTAGTGGTGTCCCGTAGGATAGCTTAGCCAAGAGTCAAAGCTTGCTTGCTACAATAACTCCACCACCTTATTGAGAATGAACATGTATAGTAGGTTCTGATGTAAGACTTGCTGAGTACCTTTGCACTCATGTTTGCTTAATTACTGTTTTCGAATGACAACGCCGCCCCCTCCGATGGGTTTTATGTAGATCTCGATGTGAGTGACTTGCCACCCAGGTGGTGATCCTGGCCATGGAGGGGCCTATGTATATAGACAGGCTTCGAGAAACCTTCTTTCTTTCTAGTGTCTGTACTCGGACTATTTGCTTCCGCATGTGCTTGTATTCTTATATGACTTGAGTGTCACGTCATGTGACCCCTACCTGTATGAACATGTTATGTATGGCTCTCAGGAGCCTTTAAATAAAGTGCTTGAGTTGTAGAGTTTTGTTGTGATGCCATGTTGTATTTACACATATCGAGCATATTGTGTGTATGATTGAAATGCTTGGTATGTGTAGGATCCGACAATCTAGTTGTTTATCCTTGGCAGCCTTTCCTATGGGGAAATGTAGTCTAGTGTTCCTCGAGCCATAGTAGTCTGCTACAGCCCGGTTCACCGGAGTCCTGCTAGCCCAGCACTACTGCTCAGGACACTTGACTGGCCGGCATGTGTTTCACTTTGTTCCTATGTCTGTCCCTTCGGGGAAATGTCACGCGGTGACATCCGGAGTCCTGCCTAGCCTGCTACAGCCCGGGTTCCCCGGAGTCCTGTTAGCCCAGTGCTACAGCCCGGATTCACATGCTGATGACCGACATGCTCGATGTGATTCACGTATGCCTGTCTCCATAGGTCTGTGCCGCTTTGGGCTCACGACTAGCCATGTCGGCCCGGGTTCTCCGTCATATGGATGCTAGCGACACTATCATATACGTGAGACAAAAGGCGCAAACAGTCCCGGGCCATGGTAAGGCAACACCCGTGGGGATCCCGTGCGTGAGGCCGCAATGTGATATGAGGTGTTACCGGCTAGATCGATGTGACTTGGAATCGGGGTCCTGACAGAAGTTCTAAAAACTTGCAGCCAACAGGTAGCCGTTCAAGTGGAATATGTGTAGTATCATCAGTTCATAGTTGAAGTGAAGAGAAAAGGACAAAGTTCTAAGAAAACTTTTTATTGTCTTTTTCAATCACTTTCTTTTTGTAGTTCGCATGAGAATCATCAATCATATAAAGAAGTTCAAAAGCAAAAAAAAGGAGCGGTACAATGTTGATTACAAAAAACGTGAAATTCCCCACTAATAAAGAATATAGTAAGAAGTTCAAATTAAATTAACAGAGTAGTGCGATTTTTATAATCCAAGAAGAAAACAAAAGCGTCAACTAGGGAAATGTTAACTCTCGAAGTTCAAATTCCATAAATTGGAGAGTTCAAAAAAACTGTTATGGGTGTACAGAAAAATTCCAATATCACGAAAATGAGTGCATATAGTCGACGAGAAAATCATATACGAAAAACTAGAAAGGTAACAACAAAAAGAAGTAAGAAAAACCTTGAAGTTCAACTAGAAGATCCAAATAAGTTCATGCCGCCCTTCGGCAAAGCATGAGTCTTGGGTGTGTGCATCTTGAATGTGTGCTATTCGTGCATGAATAATAAACATTTATCATGATATAAGGAAATATAAATAACAACTTTATTATTTCATCTAGGGCATATTTCCTTCAGTCTCCCACTTGCACTAGAGTCAATAATCTAGTTCACATCGTCATGTGATTTAACACCAATAGTTCACATCTTTATGTGATTAGTTCACATCTCCATGTGACTAACACCAAAGGGTTTACTAGAGTCAATAATCTAGTTCACATCGCTATGTGATTAACACCCAAAGAGCGATCATGTCTTGCTTGTGAGAGAAATTTAGTCAACGGGTCTGCCACATTCAGAGCCTTATGTATTTTGCAAATTTTCTATGTCAATAATGCTTTGCACGGAGCTACTCTAGCTAATTGCTCCCACTTTCGATATGTATCTAGATCGAGACTTAGAGTCGTCCAGATCGGTGTCAAAGCTTGCATTGACGTAACTCTTTATGACGAACTCTTTGCCACCTCCATAACCGAGAAACATTTCCTTATTCCACTAAGGATATTTTTGGCCGCTGTCTAGTGATCCACTCCTGGATCACTATTGTACCCTCTTGCCAAACTTATGGTGAGGTACACAGTAGGTCTTGTACACAGCATAGCATACTTTATAGAACCTATGACTGAGGCATTGGGAATGACTTTTCATTCTCTTTCTATTTTCTGTTGTGGTCGGGTTTTCAGTCTTTACTCAACTTCACACCTTACAACACAGGCAAGAACTCCTTCTTTGACTTTTCCATTTTGAACTACTTCAAAATCTTATCAAGGTATGTATTCATTGAAAATATATCAAGCGTCTTGATCTATATCTATAGATCTTGATGCTCAATATTTAAGTAGCTTCATCGAGGTCTTTCTTTGAAAAACTCTTTTCACACACTCCTTTATGCTTTCCAGAAAATTCTACATTATTTCCGATCAACAATATGTCATTCACATATACTTATCAGAAATGTTATACTGCTCCCACTCACTTTCTTGTAAATACAGGCTTCACCGCAAGTCTGTATAAAACCATATGCTTTGATCACTTTATCAAAGTATATATTCTAACTCCGAGATGCTTGCACTAGTCCATAGATGAATCGCTGGAGCTTGCACACTTTGTTAGCACCTTTAGGATTGACAAAACCTTCTTGTTGCATCATATACAACTCTTCTTTAAGAAATCCATTAAGGAATGCAATTTTGACATCCATTTGCCAGATTTCATAAAATGTGGCAATTGCTAACATGATACGAACAGACTTAAGCATCGCTATGAGTGAGAAAATCTCATCGTAGTCAACATCTTGAACTTGTCGGAAACCTTTTGCGACAATTCGAGCTTTGTAGATAGTAACACTACTATCAGTGTCCGTCTTCCTCTTGAAAATCCATTTATTCTTAATGGCTCACCGATCAATGGGAAAGTCAATCAAAGTCCATACTTTGTTCTAATACATGGATCTCATCTCAGATTTCATGGCTTCAAGCCGTTTCGCGGAATCTGGGCTCATCATCTCTTCCTCATAGTTCGTAGGTTCATCATGGTCAAGTAACATGACATCCAAAACAGGATTACCGTACCACTCTGGTGCGGAACATATTCTGGTTGACCTACGAGGTTCAGTAGTAACTTGATTGGAAGTTTCATGATCATCATCATTAACTTCCTCACTAATTGGTGTAGGAATCACTATAACTGATTTCTGTGATGAACTACTTTCTAATTCGGGAGAAGGTACAATTACCTCATCAAGTTTTACATTCCTCCCAATCACTTCCTGAGAAACTTCTTCTCTAGAAAGGATCCATTCTTAGCAATGAATATATTGCCTTCAGATATGTGATAGAAGGTGTACCCAACAGTTTCCTTTGGGTATCCTATGAAGACGCATTTCTTCGATTTGGGTTCGAGCTTATCAGGTTGAAATGTTTTCACATAAGCATCATAGCCCCAAACTTTAAGAAATGACAGCTTAGGTTTCTTGCTAAACCACAGTTCATATGGTGTCGTCTCAACGGATTTAGATTGTGCCCTATTTAACGTGAATGCAGTTGTCTCTAATGCATAACCCCAAAAGGATAGTGATAAATCGGTAAGAGACATCATAGATTGCACCATATCTAATAAAGTACGGTTACGATGTTCGGACACACCATTACGCTGAGGTGTTCCAGGTGGCGTGAGTTGCGAAACTATTCCGCATTGTTTGAAATGAAGACCAAACTCGTAACTCAAATATTCTCCTCCACGATCAGATCGCAGAAACTTTATTTTCTTGTTACGATAATTTTCCACTTCACTTTGAAATTCTTTGAACTTTTCAAATTTTTCAGACTTATGTTTCATGAAGTAGATATACCCATATCTGCTCAAATCATTTGTGAAGATCAGAAAATAATGATACCCACCGCGAGCCTCAACACTCATTGGATTGCATACATCAGTACGTATTATTTCCAATAAGTCAGTTGCTTGTTCCATTGTTCCGGAGAACGAAGTTTTAGTCATCTTGCCCATGAAGCATGGTTCACAAGCATCAAATGATTCATAATATAGTGATTCCAAAAGCACATCAGTATGGAGTTTCTTCATGCGCTTTACACCAATATGACCTAAACGGCAGTGCCACATATAAGTTTCACTATCATTATTAACTTTGCATCTTTTGGCTTCAATATTATGAATATGTGTATTACTATGATCGAGATTCAATAAACCATTCACCTTGGGTGTATGACCTCAGAAGGTTTTATTCATGTAAACAGAATAACAATTATCCTTGACTTAAATGAATAACCATGTTGCAATAAACATGATCCAATCATATTATGCTCTACGCAAGCACCAAATAACATTTATTTTAGGTTCAACACTAATCCGGAACGTAGAGGGAGTGTGCGATGGTGATCTTATCAACCTTGGAATCACTTCCAACTCACATCATCACCTCGCCCTTAACTAGTCTCTATTTATTTTGCAACTCCCGTTTTGAGTTACTACTCTTAATAACTAAACCAGTATCAAATACTGAGGTGTTGTTATAAACACTAGTAAAGTACATATCAATAACATGTATATCAAATATATACTTTTGTTCACTTTGCTATCCTTCTTATCCGCCAAGTATCTAGGGCAGTTCCACTTCCAGTGACCATTTCCTTTGTAGTAGAAGCACTCAGTTCCAGACTTGGGTCTAGCTTTGAGCTTCTTCATGGGAGCAGCAACTTGCTTGCTATTCTTCTTTGAAGTTCCTCTTCCTTTCCCTTTGCCTTTGTTCTTGAAACTAGTGGTCTTGTTAACCATCAACACTTGATGTTATTTATTGATTTCTACCTTCACTGATTTCAGCATGTCGAAGAGCTTGGGAATTACTTTCGTTATCCCTTGCATATTATAGTTCATCACTAAGTTCTAGTAACTTCGTGATAGTGACTAGAGAACTTTGTCAATTACTATCTGATGACCCACAAGTATAGGGGATCTATCATAGTCCTTTCGATAAGTAAGAGTTTCAAACCCAACGAGGAGCAGAAGGAAATGATAAGGAGTTTTCAGCAAGGTATTCTCTGCAAGCACTGAAATTATCGGTAACAGATAGTTTTGTGATAAGGTAAGTTGTAACAGGTAACAAATAGTAAAAGTAAATAAGGTGCAGCAAGATGGCCCAATCCTTTTTGTAGCAAAGGACAATCATGGACAAACTCATATATAAAGGAAAGCGCTCCCGAGGACACATGGGAATTATCGTCAAGCTAGCTTTCATCACATTCATATGATTCACGTTCGGTACTTTGATAATTTGATATGTGGGTGGACCAGTGCTTGGCAACTATCCTTCCTTGGACAAGCATCCCACTTATGATTAACCCCTATTGCAAGCATCTGCAACTACAACAGAAGTATTAAGGTAAACCTAACCATAGCATGAAACATATGGATCCATATCAGCCCCTTACGAAGCAACGCCTAAACTAGGGTTTAAGCTTCTGTCACTCTAGCAACCCATCATCTACTTATTACTTCCCAATGCCTCCCTCTAGGCCCAAACAATGGTGAAGTGTCATGTAGTCGACTTTCACATGACACCACTAGAGGAAAGACAACATACATCTCATCAAAATATCGAATGAATACCAAATTCACATGACTACTTATAGCAAGACTTCTCCCATGTCCTCAGGAACAAACGTAACTACTCACAAATCATATTCATGTTCATAATCAGAGGGGTATTAATATGCATAAAGGATCTGAACATATGATCTTCCACCGAATAAACCAACTAGCATCAATTACAAGGAGTAATCAACACTACTAGCAACCCACAAGTACCAATCTGAGGTTTTGAGACAAAGATTGGATACAAGAGATGAACTAGGGTTTGAGATGAGATGGTTTTGGTGAATATGCTGATGGGGATTGACCCCCTCCCGATGAGAGGATTGATGATGATGATGGTGGTGATGATTTCCCCCTCCCGGAGGGAAGTTTCCCCGGCAGAACAGCTCCGCCAGAGTCCTAGGTTGGTTTCGCCAATGTTCCGCCTCGTGGCGGTGGAGTTTCATCCCGTGGCTTATGATTTTTTCCTCGATGAAAGACTCCATATAGCCAAAGATGGGCAACAGAGGGCTGCCAGGGGGCCCACGAGGCTGGGGGCGTGCCCAGGGGGGTAGGGTGCTCCCCCACCCTCGTGGACGGTGGGTGCCCCCCCTCTGGTACTTCTTTCACCCAATATTTTTTATATATTCTGAAATGTGCTCCCGTGAAGTTTCAGGACTTTTGGAGATGTGCGGAATAGGTCTCTAATATTTGCTCCTTTTCCAGCCCTGAATTCCAGCTGCCGGCATCCCTCTCTTCATGTAAACCTTGTAAAATAAGAGAGAATAGGCATAAGTATTGTGACATAATGTGTAATAACAGCCCATAATGCAATAAATATCGATATAAAAGCATGATGCAAAATGGATGTATCACTATCTTATCTGGAAGATTAACTCCCACTTGATTCAAACAATTGTAGTACCCAGACAATCTGAGCACATGCTCATTAGTTGAGCTATTCTCCTCCATCTTTTAGGCAAAGTACTATCAGAGGTCTTCTACCTCTCGACACGGGCATGAGTATGACATACCAATTTCAACTCTTAGAACATCTTATATGCTCTGTGGCGTTCAAAACATTTTTGAAGTCCCGGTTCTAAGACGTAAAGCATGGTGCACTAAACTATCAAGTAGTCATCATACCGAGCTTTACCAAATGTTCATAACGTCTATATCTACTCCTGCAATAGGTCTGTCACCTAGCAGTGCATCAAGGACATAATTCTTCTATGCAGCAATGAGGATAATCCTCAGATCGCGGACCTAGTTCACATCATTGCTACTATCATCTTTCAACATAGTTATTCTCTAGGAACATATCAAAAATAAACGAGGAGCTACATCGTGAGCTACTGATCTACAATATAGTTATGCAAATACTATCAGGACTAAGTTCTTGATAAATTAAAGATCAATTAATCATATTACTTAAGAACTCCCACTTAGATAGACATCCCTCTAGTCATAAAAATGATCACGTGATCCAAATCAACTAAACCATGTCCGATCATCACGTGAGATGGAGTAGTTTTCAATGGTGAACATCACTATGTTGATCATATCTACTATACGATTCACGCTCGACCTTTCGGTCCCTAGTGTTCCGAGGCCATATCTGCATATTCTAGGCTCGTCAAGTTTAACCTGAGTATTCCACGTGTGCAAAACTAGCTTGCACCCGTTGTACGTGAACGTAGAGATTATCACACCCGATCATCACGTGGTGTCTCGACACGACGAACTATTGCAACGGTGCATACTCAGGGAGAACACTTATACCTTGAAATTTAGTGAGAGATCATCTTATAATGCTACCATCGAACTAAGCAAAATAAGATACATAAAGGATAAACATCACATGCAGTCAAAATATGTGACATGATATGGCCATCATCATCTTGTGTCTTTGATCTCCATCTCCAAAACACCGTCGTGATATCTATCGTCACCGGCATGACACATTCCATCATCTTGATCTCTATCAACGTGTCGTCACATGGTCGTCTCACCAACTATTGCTTTTGCAACTATTGCTATCGCATAGAGATAAAGTAAAGCAATTATATGGCGCTTGCATCTTATGCAATAAAGAGACAACCATAAGGCTCCTGCCAGTTGCCGATAACTTTCACAAAACATGATCATCTCATACAACAATTTATATCTCATCATGTCTTGACCATATCACATCACAACATGCCCTGCAAAAACAAGTTAGACGTCATCTACTTTGTTGTTGCAAGTTTTATGTGGCTACTATGGTCTGAGCAAGAACCGTTCTTACCTACGCATCAAAAACCACAATGCGGTATAGTGATTGCTTTTTAATCTTCAGAAAGAACCCTGTTCATTGAATCCGCTTCAACTAAAGTTGGAGAAACTGACACCCACCAGCCACCTGTGTGTGAAGCACGTCGGTAGAACCAGTCTCGTGTAAGTGTATGTGTAATGTCAGTCTGGGCCGGTTCATCCAATAATACTGCCGAATCAAGAAACAACTAGTGACAGCAAGCAATATGTATACACCCATGCCCGCAACTCCTTTGTGTTCTACTCATGCATATAACATCTACGCATAAACCAGGCTCGGATGCCACTATTGGGGAACGCGGTAATTTCAAAAAAATTCCTACGCACACGCAAGATCATGGTGATGCATAGAAATGAGAGGGAAGAGTGGTGTCTACGTACCCTCGTAGACCGTAAGCGGAAGCGTTATGACAACGCGATTGATGTAGTCGTATGTCTTCACGATCGACCGATCCTAGCACCGAAGGTACAACACCTCCGCGATTTGCACACGTTCGGCTCGGTGACGTCCCATGAACTCACGATCCAGTAGTGTCGAGGGAGAGCTTCGTCAGCACGACGGCGTGATGACGGTCATGATGATGCTACCGGAATAGGGCTTCGCCTAAGCACCGCTATGATATGACCGAGGTGGATTATGGTGGAGGGGGTACCGCACACAGCTAAGAGATCAATGATCAACTTGTGTGTATATGGGGTGCCCCCTCCCCGTATATAAAGGAGTGGAGGAGGGGAGGGGCCGGCCTCCTAGGCACACCCCAAGGGGAGTCCTACTCCCACCGGGAGTAGGATTCCCCCTTTCCCTAGTTGGATTAGGAGAGAAGGAAGGGGGAGGAAGGAGGAAGGAAAGGGGGCGGCCCCCTTCCCAATTCGGATAGGGCTTGGGGGGGCGCGCCCCTCCTTTGCTCCCTTCTCCTCTCTCTCCCACTATGGCCCAATAAGGCCCATATACCTCCCTGGGGGTTCCGGTAACCTCCCGATACATCGGTAAATGCCCGATCTCACCCAGAACCATTCCGATGTCCAAATATAGTCGTCCAATATATTGGTCTTTACGTATCGAGCATTTCGAGACTCCTCTTCATGTCCCCAATCTCATCCGGGACTCCGAACAAACTTCGGTCATCAAATCACATAACTCATGATACAAATCGTCACAGAACGTTAAGCGTGCGGACCCTACGGGTTCGAAAACTACGTAGACATGACCGAGACACATCTCCGGTCAATAACCAATAGCGGAACCTGGATGCTCATATTGGCTCCTACATATTCTACGAAGATATTTATCTGTCAAACCGCATGACAACATACGGTGTTCCCTTTGTCATCGGTATGTTACTTGCCCGAGATTCGATCGTCGATATCTCAATACCTAGTTCAATCTCGTTACCGGCAAGTATCTTTACACGTTCCGTAATGCAACATCTTGTAACTAACTCATTAGTCACATTCTTGCAAGGCTTATAGTGATGTGCATTACCTAGAGGGCCCAGAGATACCTCTCCGATACACGGAGTGACAAATCTTAATCTCGATCTATGCCAACTCAACAAACACCATCGGAGACACCTATAGAGCATCTTTATAATCACCCAGTTACGTTGTGACATTTGATAGCACACAAGGTATTCCTCCCATATTCGGGAGTTGCATAATCTCATAGTTAGAGGAACATGTATAAGTTATGAAGAAAGCAGTAGCAATAAAACTGAACGATCATTATGCTAAGCTAACGGAAGGGTCTTGTCCATCACATCATTCTCTAATGATGTGATCCCGTTCATCAAATGACAACACATGTCCATGGCTAGGAAACTTAACCATCTTTGATTAACGAGCTAGTCAAGTAGAGGCATACTAGGGATACTCTGTTTGTCTATGTATTCACACATGTACTAAGTTTCCGGTTAATACAATTCTAGCATGAATAATAAACATTTATCATGCTATAAGGAAATATAAATACCAACTTTATTATTGCCTCTAGGGCATATTTCCTTCACTAGGTGCCATACCTAGTGCATCGGGTCCAATGAAAATCTTTTGTGACAATACTGGTGCAATTGCCTTGGCAAAGGAATCCATATTTCACAAGAGAACCAAGCACATCAAGAGATGCTTAAATTCCATCCACGATCAAGTCAAGGAGGGAGACTTAGAGATTTGCAAGATACATACGGATCTGAATGTTGCAGACCCGTTGACTACTCACGAGAAAAACATGATTGTCGGTGTCAAAACTGGCGGATTTCGGGTAGTGGGTCCCGAACTGTGCGTCTAGGCCGGATGGTAACAGGAGGCAGGGAACACAATGTTTTAGCCAGGTTCGGGCCCTCTTGATGGAGGTAAAACCCTACGTCCTGCTTGATTAATATTGATGATATGGGTAGTACAAGAGTAGATCTACCACGAGATCAAGGAGGCTAAACCCTAGAAGCTAGCCTATGGTATGATTGTTGTATATGGAGTTGATTGCCTATGGACTACAACCCTCCGGTTTATATAGACACCGGATAGGGTTAGGGTTACACAGAGTCGGTTACAATGGTAGGAGATCTTTAATATCCGCATCGCCAAGCTTGCCTTCCACGCCAAGGAAAGTCCCATCCGGACACAGGACGAAGTCTTCAATCTTGTATCTTCATAGTCCAGGAGTCTGGCTGAAGGTATAGTCCGGCTACCCAAACACCCCCTAATCCAGGACTCCCTCAGTAGCCCCCGAACCAGGCTTCAATGACGATGAGTCCGGCGCGCAGATTGTTCGGCATTGCAAGGCGGGTTCTTCTCCAAATCCTGTGTACCTGTAGGAATAATGTCCGATTTTTGTAATGTAGGGCTCCTCGACTCCCACGCCCAATAATGGCCGTCTTCCACGTGTCAAACGAATGCGAAAAGCCAGGGCGTTTTTACATCCACGCCCCTAGCCATATAAACGAGCCACCTATTTAATGGGATGGGGATTTAGGTCCAAACCACATCTTCTCCTCTCCGCGAGTTATCATCAGAGCGCTTCCAGCAAAGGTCCATTCTAACATGACCAGCCGTCGCAGCTCCTCCCCTCGCCCCTCCAGTCCCAAACCCGGGGACTGGGAGAGTTGCACCATCCCGCATAGCGAGTTAGTGTCGCTTCAGGCCAAGGGATTTCTCCCTCGGGCATACATGGTCCCGGTCCGAGCCGGTCTCGCCACCTATAATGGCGGAAAACAAGCGGAGAGCACCCCCAATCCTTCTAAAGGAGAGCGGGTGTGCCTCGTCCCCTATCTAATAAGAGGACTGGGGTTTCCAATTCATCCATTTCTCCGCGGGCTTCTGGAGTTCTACGGCCTCCAGCTGCACAATCTCACACCCGCCTCTGTATTACATATTGCGGGTTTCGTCGCCCTTTGCGAGCTATTTTTAGGCGTTGAGGCTCATTTCACGCTGTGGAAGAGGTTATTCTGCCTGGTGCCCCGTTCTCGAGAGGGGTCTATATACCAAGTGGGCGGAGCCGAAGTATGGCGCATCGCCGGGACCGGATACCTATCCGGAACCCCAAAGAAGGCGTCCGAGGACTGGCCTTCGGAATGGTTTTACATAGATGACGTCCCGCTACCGGACCCTATCCGGGCCGGTCTCCCTGAGTTCAACAGTGCCCCATTGAAGAAACGCTTGAGCTGGCGTCCGCGGAGCTCTTAGAAAGAAAGCGACAGAGACGTCCTTTACCTGATGGGCCGGATAAGACTGTTCGCTCATTCTGGACTAACCATGATTGGAGTCATGGCCGCATGCATTATGCGAGGGGTGCAGCCGCTTCAATATAGAGGCCACCCCATGTGGGATTTCAACGGGGAGGATGACGCCACCCGTTACGGTCGTAAGGGGCCGGCCTCAGCTGCCGCCCTTGTAAGGATCTTATCCTCTTTGTACAAGGGAGAAAAGGAGGAATTCCTCTGCGTCAATCCGCAGGCCGGATTTACTATGTACGATCCTCCAAGTTGGGTAAGTGAATAATTGCGCTTGCCCGTCTATTTTATACTCCCACGGTTAGATATGTAGTCTAACGACTTCAGTGCAGGAACTGCGACAGGAGGTAAAGGATATAAATAGCCGCCCTCCACAGCCCGAGGACCCAGAATGGTCCCTCGACCCGGACTCCGAGGAGGACCCGGACATATCGGTGGAGCTTATCGACGGGGTGTTCCATCAGCTAAGCAAGGACAATACCTTGGTAGCCATCACGGCTGATTACCCAAGGTTAATCCCGGCCTCCCAGGTGACAGAAACCGGAGTCTCATTCCCTTGAGAGAGATTCCACTCTCACATATTCCGGTGTTTCTGACGACAACCGTGTTTTGCAGGGGAGATTTCTGAGGCAGGAGGCCGAACCTGCGGCGGCTAGCCAACGAGGGGCCGCAGGACCCCGTGGGGCAAAAAGGAATGCAGTCCGGACTGAGATGCCGGTGCAAAGGTATAGCGCACCCTCTGTTTCCCTGGTGTTATTCTATCAGGGCATATTAACGTTTGTGCTATCTTCAGAACGAAGAGACCTCGCCGGACTACATCCGGAGAGGTTGCCAATCGCGCCCCCACCAGCCAGGCTCCAACGTCTGGCCAGGAAGCGGAGGCAAGCACAAGGCGCGCACTGGACGCTCCTCCAACAGAGGATGCGGACAGGCTGTCTGCCACAAATTCTGAAGTGGAGAGTGCCATGAA
The DNA here is from genome assembly GCF_003073215.2 of Triticum urartu. Taxonomy (NCBI): domain Eukaryota; kingdom Viridiplantae; phylum Streptophyta; class Magnoliopsida; order Poales; family Poaceae; genus Triticum; species Triticum urartu. Next base: position 587,710,464 of record NC_053028.1, on the reverse strand, counting down.
CCACAGGCGTCGCCGGACAGTTCTACGCGACGCTTGTTTATCCCAAGAGGCTTTAGATGCCTTTAATTCGGGAGATGCGTACCTCCGTGCCGCTCAAAATGGTTTAGCCAGAGCCACGGAGCAGTATGTAAAAGACATACGGGTAAGAAAATTTTGGTCAAATATAGATATACCAGTAGCCCCTGAGACTTGAAACAGTTAGAGCAACTGATTTAAGGATCATTTGATAAGCAGGTTCTTACAGAGAAGAATACTGTACTGTCCCAGGAGCTGGAAAAGTGCAAGGCCCAACTAGAGGCCGCACTAGCCGCAGCAGGGGAGCCCAAAGAGACCCCCTCAGGTAAGATACGCTTCGAAAGATTAGTATTGTGCGGTGTGGGTGCAAATCTGACAAATCATGTTGCAGATGGCGCCGGACTCGATCCAGAAAAGCAACAACTCTTACGCCGGCTAAAGGCTGGTGAGAGTACGTTGACAAAGGTGAGGCGAGAGAAGAATGATCTTCAGGCTGCCAACACCAGGCTGGAAGTCGAACTTAAAGATGTTCGTGGCCAGCTGTCGGACTCCACGAGGGAGAATCAGCGGCTTTGACGCAGCATATTCAGTAAGTGCTTGAACGAACTTTGAAAAAAAATAGTTCGGCGAGGAAGTCGACTAACAGAGTAATATCTGTAGGTATGCTCACAGGTCGTCCTGCAGAGGAAATGCCCGGTTCTACGGGTGACCTTCTTCCCGAACTCATGCAACTGCACGAGCGAATTCGGCAGGCGATGGGAGGTGTTGCCCAAGCCTTATGGCCTGCCCACTCCATGCCCAAGGGCCTTGGAGAGCTTGCGGAGAAGCTGCAGGGAGCTCGGAGGCGCTTCCGGTTGTGGAAGATATTGGCCTGCCGACAAGGCGCTAGGGAAGCCTGGGCCATGGTGAAGACCCGTTTTACGAAGTCTGACCCAAACCACATGGCCGAGGTCGGACCAGTGGGGCCTGACGGGAAGGAGATCCCTGTGAGCTTAGTATACGGCCAAGTAGAGTTGGCCGCGAAGTATTCCCAGCAGGACTGTAAATTAGACAGCCTGTTAGATGGTATAGAAGAGGAATACAATCAGTCAGAATGACTATGTAATTTTGAATTGACATGTGTAATGCCTTCTAGCCGGATTGTAGATCGTTTGTCGTTGCCGACCTTTTCGCTTCAACCTCGGGACCTGATGGTCCGGAGTGTGTCCGAATACCATAGCGGTTATATAAGAACCGTGGTATGCGTGGAGACCAGGCATAGGGGTCATTAGTGCTTTATCAGACAAGTGCCCAACTAGTTATGTTATATTACATGGTTAGTAAAAAACATCTTCCAGAGAGAATAGTTCCGTTAGGGGTTCCTTTCGCTGGGAGGCATGCCCTAAAGTGCATGTCCGGACTACGTAAAAAGACGCAGCAAAAGCATCTGGGGGCGCATAAAATGAGTAAAAAGATCATCTTTTATCTCACCGACCGAATATTCCCTTAAGAATGCTAGCTTTTGGCTTCACCCAGTCTGAGGTACACATCCGGCTGACCCGGCAGTAACAATCGCAGAGGTGCTCCCTTTACCGCCTAGCCGAACAATCGGGAACGTAGGGGTAAGCACAGGAGCCAGGCAACCTAGCTTGGCCAAAAATTAAGTCATATCGATGCATATAATGGTGAAGAAAAAGGTACATGCGGAAGTTTGACGCATGTGTTGGGTGTGAAGCCCGTATAAATAAGCTTCTGTTAAAGAAGCCCCCAGGTTTAATGAGCGCGAGTGGCACGTCACTAGATGAGCCTTTAAGGGCTATAAAAGAAAAGAGGGGAAGGAGAGAAATGTAAGACAGAAAAATGCAAAAAATGGACAGAGGAAGGAGACGAACACAGAGTCCGGCGCTAGGCATAGAATCTTCGGAGACAGGTGGCGTTCCACGGGTTCGGCTCGAGTCGGTTATTCGACGCATCTCGCAGGCGGTATGCCCCGCCAGTCAGGACTTGGTCGATTATGAATGGACCTTCCCACTTGGGCTTGAGTTTGTCCTTTTTCTTATCCGGCAGGCGTAGAACTAGTTCGCCAACATTGTAATTTTTGGCCTGTACTTCTCTGCTTTGATATCTTCGGGCCTGCTGTTGATAAAATGCGGAACGGGCTTTTGCCATGTCACGCTCCTCCTCCAAGGCGTCCAAGTTGTCCTGCCGATCGAGCTCGGCTTCTCTTTCTTCGTACATGCGCACTCTAGGTGAGTCATGAATTATGTCGCAGGGCAGAACTGCCTCTGCACCGTACACCATAAAAAATGGTGTGTATCCGGTGGTGCGATTTGGCGTGGTCCGCAGCCCCCATAGCACGGAGTCGAGCTCCTCTACCCAGTGCGTGTTAGATTCCTTGAGGGACCGCACCAGTCTGGGTTTAATGCCCCTCATGATAAGACCATTTGCACATTCGACCTGGCCGTTGGTTTGTGGGTGATAGAAGGAAGCATAATCGAGCTTGATGCCCATGTTTTTGCACCAGAGTTTTACCTCGTCGGCGGTAAAGTTTGTACCGTTATCGGTTATGATGCTGTGGGGGACGCCATAACGGTGTACAACCCCGAATATGAAGTTTATCACTGGTCCGGATTCGGCCATTTTAATAGGCTTGGCTTCTATCCATTTGGTGAATTTATCCACCATGACCAGTAAGTATTTTTTCCTATCGGTCCCACCTTTAAGGGGTCCGACCATGTCAAGCCCCCAGACCGCAAAAGGCCAGGTGATGGGTATAGTTTGGAGTGCGGTGGGTGGCATATGGCTTTGGTTGGCAAAAAGTTGGCAACCAGCGCATCGTTGGACTAGGTCCTGAGCGTCTGCCCGGGCCGTCGGCCAATAAAAGCCTGTACGGAAAGCCTTGCTAACAAGGGACCGAGCAGCGGCGTGGTGACCACCGAGTCCGGCATGAATTTCAGCCAGAAGGTTCCGCCCTTCCTCTTCGGAGATGCACCTTTGAAGGACTCAGGTAGTGCTTTTCTTATAAAGCTCTCCCTCATGGACTCTATAGGCTTTAGATCGCCGCACTATGCAGCGGGCCTCGTTTTGGTCCTCCGGGAGTTCCTGCCTAGTAAGGTAGGCTAGGGATGGTTCTGTCCACGGGGCGATGACCACCATTATTACGTGGGCTGAAGGTGTAATTTCATTGGCAGAGCCTCCAATTGTGTCAGATTGTTCGGCGTCGAGTGGTGCGGCTGGGTCCGGGCTGTTATTTGCGGGTTCCCCCTCCCATGCTACGGATGGCTTGAACAATCTTTCCAAAAAGATGTTGGGGGGGACTGCATCGCGTTTTGCTCCGATGCGTGCCAGGACGTCCGTTGCTTGATTGTTTTCTCGGGCTATATGGTGAAACTCCAGCCCTTCGAACCGAGCTGACATTTTTAGGACGGCGTTATGGTAAGCTGCCATTTTTGGGTCCTTGGCGTCAAAGTCTCCATTTATTTGGGATATCGCAAGGTTTGAATCCCTGCGTACCTCTAGGCGCTGGATACCCATGGATACTGCTATTCGGAGACCATGTAGGAGGGCCTCATATTCGGCTGCATTGTTGGAATCCATGTACATGATTTGGAGCACATATTGGACTGTGTCTCCTGTGGGGGACGTCAGGACGACACCAGCCCCCAGTCCGGCCAACATTTTGGAGCCGTCGAAATGCATAATCCAGTTTGAATATGTGCCGTACTCTTTAGGGAGCTCGGCCTCCGTCCATTCTGCGACGAAGTCGGCCAAAACTTGCGATTTAATAGCTCGCCGTGGCTTATAGGTTATATCAAACGGGAGAAGCTCGATGGCCCATTTTGCAATCCGGCCCATTGCGTCGCGGTTGTTGATAATATCGTTGAGTGGTACTTCCGAGGCTACTGTTATGGAACACTCTTGAAAGTAGTGTCGTAGCTTCCGGGATGCCATGAATACCGCGTATGCAATCTTTTGATAATGCGGGTACCGTGATTTGCATGGAGTGAGGACAGTGGATACGTAGTAGACCGGCCTTTGAAGGGGGAATTTGTGTCCATCCGTTTCCCGCTCGAGAGCACTGCGCTGACAACTTGGTGTGTTGCTGCAATGTACAATAACATTGGTTCGCCGGTGTTCGGCGTGGCCAGGACTGGGTTTGTTGCCAATATGGCTTTTATTTCATCAAGTCCGGCCGTGGCAGCCTCCGTCCACTCGAAGTGTTCGGTGCGCCGAAGGAGGCGATAGAGGGGTAGTGCCTTTTCTCCCAAGCGGGAGATGAAGCGGCTTAAAGCCGCCACGCATCCGGTTAATTTTTGTATTTGTTTGAGGTCCTTTGGGATATCCAATTGTGACAAAGCTCGGATCTTGGCTGGATTTGCTTCAATTCCTCTACCGGATACAATGAAGCCCAAGAGCTTTCCGGCTGGAACGCCGAAGATGCATTTTTCCGGGTTGAGCTTGATGTCATATTTTCGGAGGTTATCGAATGTAAGCCTCAAGTCGTCTACTAGAGATTCGACATGTCTTGATTTGACGACCACATCATCAACATACGCCTCCACTGTTTTGCCGATCTGATTTGCCAGACATGTCTGGATCATGCACTGATATGTTGCGCCGGCGTTTTTCAGCCCGAAGGGCATTGTGTTGAAGCAAAATGGGTCGTATGGTGTGATGAATGCTGTTGCGGCTTGGTCTGATTCTGCCATCTTGATTTGATGGTATCCGGAGTATGCGTCGAGGAAACACAACGAGTCGTGTCCTGCGGTGGCATCGATAATTTGATCGATACGGGGGAGGGGGAAGGGATCCTTTGGGCAAGCCTTGTTGAGGTCTTTAAAATCGACACACATGCGCCAGGATTTGTCCTTCTTTGGTACCATCACCAAGTCTGCTAGCCAGTCCGGATGTTTTATGTCTCTAATGAATCCGGACTCCAATAGCTTGGCTAGCTCCTCTCCCATAGCCTGTCTCTTGGGTTCGGAAAAACGCCGAAGGGCTTGTTTGACAAGTTTGAATCCTTTTAGGATATTTAAGCTGTGTTCGGCTAGCCTGCGTGGGATCCCTGGCATGTCTGAAGGGTGCCAGGCGAAAATGTCCCAGTTCTCTCGTAGGAACTCTCGCAGTGCGGCATCTACATCAGGGTTCATTCGTGCCTCGATGGAAGCTGTTCTATTGGGGTCCGTTGGATGGACCTGGAATTTGACTATTTCGTCAGCTGGCTTGAAGGATGTGGATTTGGATCTCTTATCGAGTATCACATCATCCATGTTAACAGTGGAGCGCAGCGCAGTCAGATCCTCGGCCGCTAAGGCTTCGGATAGTGCCTCAAGGGCTAATGCGGCCGTCTTGTTTTTGGCGCGGAGTGCTACGTCCGGATCACTAGCTAGAGTGATAATTCCGTTCGGCCCGGGCATCTTAAGCTTCATGTACCCGTAATGGGGTATTGCTTGGAAGATTAAGAATGCTTCTCGTCCCATTAAAGCGTGATATCCGCTTTTGAACGGGGCCACCTGAAACGTGACTTCTTCGGACCTGTAATTATCCGGCGTGCCGAACACCACATCTAGTGTGATTTTTCCTGTGCAGCGCGCTTCCCGACTGGGGATTATTCCTCTAAAGGTTGTGCTGCTTCACTCGATGTGGTTCCAGTATATTTCCATTTTTTGAAGGGTTTCCTCATAAATGAGGTTCAGTCCGCTGCCTCCATCCATGAGCACCTTGGTGAGGCGAAAGCCGTCCACTATGGGACTGAGGACCAATGCGGCTGGTGCTCGGGCTGTTCGGAATCTAGGTTCATCACTTGCGTTGAAGGTAATAGCAGTGTTGCTCCATGGATTTATTGTTGCAACTTGATAAACTTCGGCGAGGCTGCGGAGTGTTCTTTTTCGCATACTGTTTGATGCGAAAGTCTCGAAGACTGTGAGAACCGTACTGGTGTCCTCGGGCTAGCTTTCTGCGGCCTCCAGAATTAAGAGGTCCTCGCCAATTTTGGCCACCTGCCGGAGTATCCAACATGCTCTAAGGCTGTGAGTTGGTGTGGCATCCTCTGTACTGTGGATTCTACAGGGTCCATCAAGCCACCTTTCCAGTACGGTTCCATGCCCTGTAGAGGGTTTTGGCTTTTTGGTGTTTATCCCGGGTGTCCTATGATGATGCACCCTCTTAGTTCGGACGGGATTACTATTCAAGGCCGGATTATCCCAAAATTTTATTTTGGTTTTCCAGGCGCTTTCCATCGCACAGTATTTTTGTACTATGGACGCCAAGTCAGCGAAGCGTGTAATATCACGACGATTTACGGCGTTAAGGATTCCCTCGTCCGTGTAATTACTACAGAAAATTGAGATTGCATCTCCCTCGTTGCAATCCTTTATCCTGTTCATAACCAGGAGGAATCTGGCCCAGTAATGATGTACTGTTTCCTCGGGCCTCTGCCTGATTTGGGAGAGATCGCTTATGTTCGGGTGGGCGGGTGTCGTTGAATCTGAAACCTCACCCAATCCAAGATTCGGAGGCCGAAGAGTTTCCGAACTCTGAAGTTCGGATTCTTGGATGTTGTCCAACGAATCTAGCCCGTTGCCTGATCCTAAGCTCAGGTCTTGAGTTACATCCTCCTCTCGGCGGGTATCCGGCTTGGAGGAGTCGGGAATTCGGACGTAGCTAGTCCTTAAAATAGATGAAGGGTCGCCGCTCTGCGCCTCTACCACGGCAACATGGTGGGTGACTTGGGGAGAGTTAATTTCTCTTAGATCGGGTTTAAGCCCAACCTGGTCGTAATCCATAGCGACCCCTAGGGCGGCGATGCGATCCAAGAGCTCGTTTATGGAAGAGATCTCCATTGGATCTAGCTGCTCGACGAGCTCCGAGCCAATGTGTAGGTTGCTTTTGATGACCCGAGAGGTCACCGTCGGTGCAACAGTCGAACAGGTGGTCATGAGGAAACCACCTAGCTGGAGAGTTTGGCCGACAGCCAAGGCTCCCTTAGCAACGGTGCCGTCTTTAAAGACGGGAGGAGGCATCCTTCCTGATTGCGATGGCACAGAGGAACTCTCAATGAAAGCACCAATGTCGGTGTCAAAACCATCGGATCTCGGGTAGTGGGTCCCGAACTGTGTGTCTAGGCCGGATAGTAACAGGAGGCAGGGAACACGATGTTTTACCCAGGTTCGGGCCCTCTTAATGGAGGTAAAACCCTACGTCCTGCTTGATTAATATTGATGATATGGGTAGTACAAGAGTAGATCTACCACGAGATCAAGGAGGCTAAACCCTAGAAGCTAGCCTATGGTATGATTGTTGTATATGGAGTTGATTGCCTACGGACTACAACCCTCCGGTTTATATAGACACCGGATAGGGTTAGGGTTACACAGATTCGGTTACAATGGTAGGAGATCTTGAATATCCGCATCGCCAAGCTTGCCTTCCACGCCAAGGAAAGTCCCATCCGGACACGGGACGAAGTCTTCAATCTTGTATCTTCATAGTCCAGGAGTACGGCTGAAGGTATAGTCCGGCTACCCGAACACCCCCTAATCCAGGACTCCCTCAATGATCAACACCAAGACTCCATGGGTGTTAGAATCATTACTATGTAATCAAGATTATTGACTCTAGGGCAAGTGGGAGACTGAAGGAAATATGCCCTAGAGTCAATAATAAAGTTGTTATTTATATTTCCTTATATCATGATAAATGTTTATTTTTCATGCTAGAATTGTATTAACCAGAAATTTAGTACATGTGTGAATACATAGACAAACAGAGTGTCACTAGTATGCCTCTACATGACTAGCTTGTTAGTCAAAGATGGTTAAGTTTCTTGGCCATAGACATGAGTTGTCATTTGATGAACGGGATCACATCATTAGAGAATGATGTGATTGACTTGGCCGATTCGTTAACTTAGCATTATGATTGTTTAGTTTATTGCTATTGCTTTCTCCATAACTTATACATGTTCCTATGACTATGAGATTATGCAACTCCCGAATACCGGAGGAACACTTAGTGTGCTATCAAACGTCACAACGTAACTGGGTGATTATAAATATGCCCTACAGGTCTCTCCGATGGTGTTTGTTGAGTTGGCATAGATCGAGATTAGGATTTGTCACTCCGATTGTCGGAGAGGTATCTCTGGGCCCTCTCGGTAATGCACATCACTATAAGCCTTGCAAGCAATGTGACTAATGAGTTAGTTGTGGGATGTTGCATTATGGAATGAGTAAAGAGACTTGCCGGTAACAAGATTGAACTAGGTATGATGATACCGATGATCGAATATCGGGCAAGTAACATACCGATGACAAAGGGAACAATTTATGGTGTTATGCGGTTTGACCGATAAAGATCTTCGTAGAATATGTAGGAACCAATATGAGCATCCAGGTTCCGCTATTGGTTATTGACTGGAGATGAGTGTCGCTCATGTCTACATAGTTCTCGAACCCGTAGGGTCCGCATGCTTAACGTTTGATGACGATCGGTATTATGAGTTTTTGTGATTTGATGTACCGAAGGTTGTTCGGAGTCCCGGATGTCAACACAGACATGACGAGGAGTCTCGAAATTGTCGAGACAAAAAGATTGATTTATTGGATGACTATATTCAGACACCGGAATAGTTCTGAGGGTCACCGGATATAGGGGGAGTGATACGTCCATTTTGCATCAAGCTTTTATATCGATATTTATTACATTATGGGCTGTTATTACACATTATGTCACAATACTTATGCCTATTCTCTCTTATTTTAGAAGGTTTACACGAAGAGGGAGAATGCCGGCAGCTGGAATTTTGGGCTGGAAAAGGAGCAAATATTTGAGACCTATTCTGCACAATTCCAAAAGTCTTGGAACTTCACGGAAGTCAGTTTCAGAATATATAAAAAATATTGGGCGAAGGAAGCACCAGAGTGGGGCCACCCACCATCCACGAGGGTGGGGGAGCGCCCTACCCCCCTGGGCGCGCCCCCTGCTTCGTGGACCCCCTGGTAGGCCTCCGGTGCCCATCTTTGGCTATATGAAGTCTGTTGCCCTGGAAAAAATCATAAGCAAGCTCACGGGACAAAACTCCGCCGCCACGAGGCGGAACCTTGGCGGAACCAATCTAGGGCTCCGGCGGAGCTGTTCTGCAGGGGAAACTTCCCTCCAAGAGGGGGAAATCATCACCATCGATCCTCTCATTGGGAGGGGTTCAACCTCCATCAACATCTTCACCAGCACCATCTCCTCTCAGACCCTAGTTCATCTCTTGTATCCAATCTTTGTCCCAAAACCTCAGATTGGTACCTGTAGGTTGCTAGTAGTGTTGATTATTCCTTGTAGTTGATGCTAGTTGGTTTACTTGGTGGAAGATCATATGTTCAAATCCTTTATGCATATTAATACCCCTCTGATTATGAACATGAATATGATTTGTGAGTAGTTACATTTGTTCCTGAGGACATGGGAGAAGTCTCACTATAAGTAGTCATGTGAATTTGGTATTCGTTCGATATTTTGATGAGATGTATGCTGTCTCTCCTCTAGTGGTGTCATGTGAACATCGACTACATGACACTTCACCATTTTTTGGGCCTAGAGTAAGGCAATGGGAAGTAATAAGTAGATGATGGCTTGCTAGAGTGACAGAAGCTTAAACCCTAGTTTATGTGTTGCTTCGTAAGGGGCTGATTTGGATCCATATGTTTCATGCTATGGTTAGGTTTACCTTAATACTTCTTTTGTAGTTGCGGATGCTTGCAAGAGGGGTTAGTCATAAGTGGGATGCTTGTACAAGGAAGGGAAGTACCCAAGCACCGGGCCACCCACATATCAAATTATCAAAGTAAGGAACGCGAATCATATCAGCGTGATGAAAACTAGCTTGATGATAATTCCCATGTGTCCTCGGGAGCGCTTTCCTTTATATAAGAGTTTATCTAGGCTTGTCCTTTGCTACAAAAAGGATTGGGATATCTTGCTGCACCTTATTTACTTTTACTACTTGTTACCCGTTACAAATTACCTTATCACAAAACTATCTGTTACCGATAATTTCAGTGCTTGCAGAGAATACCTTACTGAAAATTGTTTATCATTTCCGTCTGCTCCTCGTTCGGTTCGACACTCTTACTTATCGAAAGGACTACGATAGATCCCCTATACTTGTGGGTCATCAAGACTCTTTTCTGGCGCCGTTTCCGGGGAGTGAAGCGCCTTTGGTAGGTGGAATTTGGTAAGGAAAAATTTATATAGTGTGCTGAAATTTACTGTCAGTTGTTACTATGGAACATAATCCTTTGAGAGGCTTGTTCGGGGTATCTTCACCCCGAACAGTACAGCAAAGAGTTGCTCATCAACCTATTGAACCAACTGAAAATGTTTACTTTGAAAATCCTTCGGGTATGATAGAGAAACTGCTAGCTAATCCTTTCACAGGTGATGGAACATTACATCCCGATTTGCACCTAATCTATGTGGATGAAGTTTGTGGATTATTTAAGCTTGCTGGTATGCCCGAGGATGTTATCAAGAAGAAGTTCTTCCCTTTATCTTTGAAGGGAAAGGCATTGACATGGTTTAGGCTATGTGATGATTTGGGATCATGGAACTACAACCAATTGAAATTGGAATTTCATCAGAAGTTTTATCCTATGCATCTGGTTCATCATGATCGTAATTATATATATAATTTTTGGCCTCGCGAAGGAGAAAGCATTGCTCAAGCTTGGGGGAGGCTTAAGTCAATGTTATATTCATTCCCCAATCATGAGCTCTCAAGAGAAATTATTATTCAAAAATTTTATGCTCGGCTTTCTCTCAATAATCGTTCCACGCTCGATACTTCTTATACTGGTTCTTTTCTGATGAAGACTATTGAATTCAAATGGGATTTATTGGAAAAATTAAACGAAACTCTGAAGATTAGGATCTCGACGAAGGTAAGGAGGCAGGTATAACACCTAAGTTTGATTGTGTTAAATCTTTTATGGACACCGATGTTTTTCATGAATTTAGCACCAAATATGGACTTGACTCTGAGATAGTAGCTTCTTTCTGTGAATCCTTTGCTACTCATGTTGATGTCCCTAAGCAGAAGTGCTTTAAATATAATCCTCCCACTGAAGTAAAAGTAGTTTCACCTATTAAAGTTGAAGAAAAGACCATCACTTATAATGTTGATCCTATTGTTCCTATTTCTTATATTGAGAAACCACATTTCCCTGTTAGAATAAAGGATTGTGCTAAAGCTTCAATTGTGGTTCGTAAGAGTAATACTAGAACACCTACACCCTCTTAGCAAATTAAAGTTGAACCTAGTGTTGCTATGGTTAAAGATCTCGTGGTCGATAATATTTATGGGCATGTTATTTACTTCTATGATGAAGCTGCTACAACTGCTAGACCTGACACTAAGAATAAACATAGACCCGTTCTAGGCATGCCTGTTATTTCTGTTAAAATAGGAGATCATTGCTATCATGGCTTATGTGATATGGGTGCTAGTGCAAGTGCAATACCTCATTCCTTATATAAAGAAATTATGCATGATGTTGCACCTGCTGAGATAGAGGAAATTGATGTTACAATTAAGCTTGCCAATAGAGACACTATTTCACCACTTGGGATTGTTAGAGATGTTGAAGTCTTGTGTGGCAAGGTTAAATATCCTGCTGATTTTCTTGTTCTTGGTTCCCCACGAGATGGCTTTTGTCCCATTATATTTGGTAGACCCTTCTTGAATATTGTTAATGCTAGGATAGACTGCAAAAAGGATGTGGTTGCTATTGGTTTGGGGGATATGTCTCATGAGTTTAATTTTGGTAAATTCCGTAGACAACCCCATGATAAAGAATTGCCTAGTAAAGCTGAAATTATTGGTCTTGATTCTATTGTCGTGCCTCCTAATGATCCTTTAGAACAATATTTGCTAGACCATGAAAATGATATGTTTATGAACGAAAGAAGGGAAATAGATGAAGTATTCTTTAAACAGGCACCTATTTTGAAACACAACTTGCCTGTTGAAATCCTAGGGGATCCTCCTCCACCCAAGGGTGATCTCGTGTTTGAGCTTAAACCATTAACTGATACTCTTAAATATGCTTATCTTGATGAGAAAAAGATATATCCATTTATTATTAGTGCTAACCTTTCAGAGCATGAAGAAAAGAAATTATTGAAAAAATTGAAGAAGCACCGTGCTGCTATTGGATATACTCTTGATGATCTTAAGGGCATCAGTCCCACTCTATGCCAGCATAAAATAAAATTGGAGAAAGATGTGAAACTGGTTGTTGATTGATACGTCTCCAACGTATCTATAATTTTTATTGTTCCATGCTATTATATATTCTATTTTGGATGTTTAATGGGCTTTATTATACACTTTTATATCATTTTTGGGACTAACCTATTAACCCAAGGCCAAGTGCAAATTGTTGTTTTTTGCCTATTTCAGTGTTTTGCAGAAAAGGAATATCAAACGGAGTCCAAACGGAATGAAACCTTCCGGAGCGTGATTTTTGGGACAAACGTGATCCAAAGGACTTGGAGTGGACGTCAAGCAACCAATGAGGTGGCCACGAGGCAGGGGGCGCCCTCCCCCCTCGTGGGCCTCTCGTGGGCCCCTCGTGGCTCAACCGACCTACTTCTTCCTCCTATATATACTCATATACCCTGAAAACATCCTGGAGCACCACGAAACCCTATTTCCACCGCCGCAACCTTCTGTATGCAAGAATCCCATCTTGGGGCCTTTTCCGGAGCTCTGCTAGAGGGGGTATCGATCACGGAGGGCCTCTACATCAACTCCATGGCCCCTCTGATGATGTGTGAGTAGTTTACTTCAGACCTTCGGGTCCATAGTTATTAGCTAGATGGCTTCTTCTCTCTCTTTGGATCTCAATACAAAGTTCTCCTCGATCTTCTTGGGGATCTACTCGATGTAACTCTTTTTGCGGTGTGTTTGTCGAGATCCGATGAATTGTGGGTTTATGATCAAGTCTATCTATGAACAATATTTGATTCTTCTCTGAAATCTTTTATGTATGTTTGGTTATCTTTGCAAGTCTCTTCAAATTATCAGTTTGGTTTGGCCTACTAGATTGATCTTTCTTGCAATGGGGAAGTGTTTAGCTTTGGGTTCAATCTTGCGGTGCTTGATCCTAGTGACAGAAAGGGAAACGACATGTATTGTATTGTTGCCATCGAGGATAAAAATATGGGGTTTATATCATATTGCTTGGGTTTATCCCTCTACATCATGTCATCTTACCTAATGCGTTACTCTGTTCTTATGAACTTAATACTCTAGATGCATGCTGGATAGCGGTCAATGTGTGCAGTAATAGTAGTAGATGCAGGCAGGAGTCGGTCTACTTGTCACGGACGTGATGCCTATATACATGATCATGCCTAGATATTCTCATAATTATTCGCTTTTCTATCAATTGCTTGACAGTAATTTGTTCACCCACTATAATACTTATGCTATCTTGAGAGAAGCCACTAGTGAAACCTATGGCCCCCGGGTCTATTCTCCATTATATTAATCTTCCGTCAACAAGGTATTTCTATTACCTTTTATTTTGCAATATTTACTTTTAATCTTTATCATAAAAATACCAAAAATATTATCTTGTCATCTCTATCAGATCTCACTCTCATAAGTGACCGTAAAGGGATTGGCAAACCCTTTATCACATTGGTTGTTGTAGCGACCCGACCTCAAACGGTCAAGTATCTATGCTTCAGTGTCATCCCTGGATCGGTAATGCTGACACACACAGTACTCGAAGGATTTATAACAGAGTGGCAATCACACACTTATTACATCGAATGTCTCGAGAGAGAACTTATTACAATAAATATGGCTTAAGGCAATCTAGTACGATAACAGCAGAAGGCTTGGAAGATAAAGTGAGTGCATGACACGGCCTAGCGAACCTTACTCCTCGTATGAAAAGTCTGCAACATGATACGTTGCAGCCCGAAATGGGTCAGCACATGGAATATGCTGGCAATGTAACACAGGAGAGTAATGAACAGATAAATGCTATCACTACATGCATATATGGCTGGTGGAGGTTTTATGGTTAATATGTTTTGCGAAAAGCCAATTTTTTCCTACAACAAAGGAATATATTTTATTTAACTATCATGGTAGTTGAACAATATTGAGAAGGTTCCTCCAACTCAATCCCAATTAAAAAGTAATTATCAACCCAACCAAATTTATTTAGAGTGATGAGATCCATATTATAATCCAAGAACTAGATTCTCAAGATGTCCATAACCGTGGACATGGCTAACCATGATTAGTTTATACACTCTGCAGAGGTTTGCGCACTTTTCCCCACAAGACTCGATCTCCTCCGTTGGATTTCTCGCACTACAGGGTGTTTGAGAAACGGATGATTGAGACACAGTCTTTCCGAAGAGGTCCCCTTAACCGATAGATAGGACGGTACACCTACAATCCCCTACATCTGCTAGCCCGTCATGGGAAGGTTTCCCACAACTTACTCAACTATGCTAGAGCCCATAATAGCTTGTGGCTGCACATGGAAGTTTCTAGCATGAAATAATCTTATGATCCCTTTGAGCCTGGGTGGCGGACCGTAGGATGATCACACGGGTACTCCGGGATATCCTAGGACAACACTGGATTCTCCAGGTGCCCACAAGCAATCCACCCAGATGTGTATTAAAGTTGCCACCTTAAGTTGAACCATTAATTAACAACTCACATCTGTCATGGATACACTCAAACACAATCCACATCTACGAGCATAGCATGGCAATATAAGCATAACGTAGAAGTAACTCTCAAGGGTTTGATAATAAAACAGGTAATAGGTTCTACCTCATCATCTACTTCCCAGACCCACATGTTAAGAGATCCTACTCATGAAATGTGCGAGAGTTGAAACTAATGCATAAAAACTGGGTGATAAAGGGGTATGATCAAAGTGTTACTTGCCTTGCTGACGATCTGCATATCCTAAAGACTCATAGTAGCATACTTCGCACTCCGGGTGTTCTGTCATAAACAAACAATAGCATACATAAGCAATCAAGCAAGGATGCACGGGTAAATCTCAAATAAGAAGATCTAACCAGAAAGTTCAACTGAAGAACTCCAGTTTGCAAAAAGAATCAAACCAAATAGAGCAACGAAACTCAAACTGCGAAAGAAACAAGATCCGGTTACTAATCTGGAGTAAAGTCAAATTTTACAGCACCAAAATCTTGTTCAAGTTGGTTAAACAGAAAGAGGGCTTTGAGATGAAGATCTAGGCGCTTGAATCGCATGATTCCGATAAACGAGCGAAAAGATAAACTAAATCTAAGATCAGGGCAGAAATCGCGATCGAAAATAATCGCGGAAAACCCTGGAAAAAGAAAAACTGGCGAACAGGCTAACGAATGAACGTTCACTGTCTGTGACTAACGGATGAACGGTGTTCGTTAAAACAAACGTACGGGCGAATGTCCGCAAACTAAATAAACCGAGAAAACCGAACTAAAACCGATTCTAAAAAAACTAGATCTAGGTTTACGAAAAACCAATCGGTTTTCTAAAAAAATGGCGGCTACCTCGTAGAACGGGACAGCGGCGGCGGCGGCATCCGGCGGCGGCTCTGGCGGGGGGGGGGGGGGGGGGGGGGGGGGGGGGTGGCGGCTCGGGCCTTCGGCCTTTTAAGAGGGCCGGCCGGGTCGGTGTCCCAGGCGGACACGGCCCGGTAAGGCGGTTCGTTTTTTTAAATATTCCAACGCGCAAAAAAGTGAAGAAAATAAATACTAAACGGACTCCAAATATCCTGAAATAAATTTTTCCCATCCTATAAAAATACGCCGGACAAGGTGAACATTTATTTGGGCCTCTAATGCAATTTTGAAAAACGCATATTTTTCCTAATTCAAATAAAATAGCGATAAAACCCCAAATAAAAAATACAAATTGATTTTAATATTTTTCCTGCAACATTTCATTTATTTTGGAGAATTCATATTATCTCCTCTCATTTAATTTTAATATGAAATATTTTCGGGGAGAGAAATAATTAAAACCAAAGTGATCCTTGTTTCAATATTTGAGAAAAGTTCAAATATGAGAACGAGGGAAAAATCCCCAACTCTCTCCGAGGGTCCTTGAGCTGCTTAGGATTTCGAGGATCACAAAACAAAATGCAATAAAATATGATATGCATGAATGACCTATGTATAACATTCCAAATTGAAAATTTGGGATGTTACAAACCTACCCCCCTTAAGATGAATCTCGCCCTCGAGATTCGGGTTGGCTAGAAAATAGGTGTGGGTGGTCTTTGCGTAGATCATCCTCTCTTTCCCAGGTGGCTTCGTCCTCGGTATGGTGGCTCCACTGAAATTTGCAAAACTTGTTAACCTTGTTGCGGGTAACTCGACTGGCAAACTCGAGAATCTTGACTGGTTTCTCCTCATATGTCAAATCACTGTCTAACTGAATTGCTTCCGGGGGCACTGTATCTTTTAGAGGAATATCGTCCATCTCAGCATGGCACCTCTTCAACTGGGAAACGTGAAACACATCATGTACTCCTGACAGTCCTTCAGGTAACTCCAACTTGTAGGCAACCTCTCCCATGCATTCCAAAACACGGTACGGCCCTACAAATCTCGGGGCTAACTTTCCGTTAACTCCAAAACGCTTAACTCCTCATAGAGGTGACACTCGCAAATATCCTCTGTCTCCGATTTCATAGACTACCTCCTTGCATTTCGAGTCTGCATAACTCTTCTGTCTGGACTGAGCTACCTTCAGTCTATCTCGAATCAGCTTAACCTTCTCCTCGGACTCTTTAATCAAATCCGATCCAAACAACTGGCAGTCTCCAACTTCATCCTGCATCAACGGTGTTCGGCATCTTCCATACAGGGCTTCAAACGGTGCCATCTTCAAATTGGCCTGGTAGTTGTTGGTGTACGAGAACTCCGCGTAGGGTAAATTATCATCCCAACTAGACTCATAGTCTAGTGCACAAGCTCTCAACAAGTCCTCCGGAATCTGATTGACTCTCTTAGTCTGTCCATCTATCTGCGGGTGAAAGGCTGTGCTGAACTCCAGCCTGGTTCCCAAAGTCTGGTGCAGTAGGTGCCAAAACTTTGAAGTAAACTGTGTTCCTCTGTCTGATACGATGGTCCTCGTAACTCCATGCAGACATATGATCCTGGTCATATATATCTTGGCCAACTTCGCACTTGTATATGTGGTTTTCACTGGGATAAAGTGAGCTACTTTGGTCAAGCGGTCCACTACTACCCAGATAGAATCATATCCCGATCGGGTCCTGGGTAATCCGGTGATAAAATCCATGCCAAGCTTATCCCACTTCCATTCGGGTATCGGCATAGGCTGTAGTAATCCTGCTGGCTTCTGATGTTCTGCCTTCACTCTCTGACATACATCACATACGGCCACATACTCGGCAATATCCTTCTTCATTCCAGTCCACCAGAAACGCTCCTTCAAATCCAAATACATCTTGGTGTTTCTGGGGTGTATTGAGTATGGTGAGTCATGAGCTTCCTGTATTATCAACTTCCTGATCTCGGCATTATTGGGCACAAATAGGTCCTCAAACCACAAGGTGTCGTGCTCATCCTCATGAAAACCTTTGGCTTTGCCTTCACTCATATTCTCCTTTATCTCGACAATTTCTTTATCATCCTTCTGGGCTTCTCGAATCTTTCCCAACAAGGTCGACTGAACTTCCATGGTTGTAAAAAAACCTCTAGGAACAATCTCTAAACGTAGCTCCCTGAAATCTTCTGCTAACTCCCTTGGCAAACCTCATGTTACTAAGGTATTGGCATAACTCTTTCGGCTCAAAGCGTCTGCTACGACATTGGCCTTTCCCGGATGATAGTGCAACTTCATATCATAATCCTTTATAAGCTCCAACCATCTCCTTTGCCTGAGGTTCAACTCCTTCTGTGTGAAAATGTACTTCACACTCTTATGATCCGTGTACACATCACAATGGTTCCCAATAAGAAAATGTCTCTAGGTCTTGAGTGCATGCACTACGGCTGCCAACTCCAAGTCATGTGTGGCATAATTCAACTCATGCGGTCGAAGTTGTCATGAGGCATATGAAAGAACTCTTCCGTCTTGCATAAGTACTCCTCCAAGTCCTAAGCGAGAGGCGTCGCAATACACTTGGAAATCCTTGCGTATATCCGGCAGAATCAGCACTAGGGCTGTAGTCAAACGTTTCTTTAACTCCTGGAGACTTGCTATACATTCCTCAGTCCAATGGAACTTTGTGTCCTTCAACAACGTCGTCATAGGATTCGCAATCTTAGAGAAATTTTCAATGAACCTCTGATAGTATCCCGCGAGTCCAAGAAAACTGCAGATCTCTCCAACTGAGGTGGGTATCAACCACTCAGTGACGGACCGAAGTTTGGTGGGGTCTACTGCTATACCTTCTCCTGATATAACACGTCCAAGAAATCCAACTTCCTTCAACCAAAACTCACATTTGCTGAATTTGGCATACAACTGATGTTCCCTGAGTTTCTCGAGAACTAAATGCAAATGCTCCTTATGTTCCACTTCAATCTTTGAGTATACTGAAATATCATCAATGAACACCACGACAAACTTATCCAAGAACTCCATGAACACCTTATTCATCATACTCATGAAATAGGCGGGGGCGTTAGTCAATCCAAATGACATAACCGTATACTCACAAAGCCCATACCTTGTGGTGAACGTTGTCTTAGGTATATCCTTTTCTCGAATCTTCAGCTGGTGGTAACCTGATCGCAGGTCGATCTTCGGAAACACTTTAGCTCCTTGCAGCTGGTCAAACAGATCATTGATCATTGGCAGTGGGTACTTGTTCTTGATTGTCACTTCATTCAATGACTGATAATCAACAACCATTCTTAGAGACTTATCCTTCTTCTCAACCAATAGCACTGGGGCTCCCCATGGTGATGAACTCCGTCGGATATAACCTTTCTCCAATAACTCCTTGATCTGTTTCTTGATCTCCTCCAGATCATTTGCGGGCATCCGGTATGGTCTCTTTGATATAGGCACGGTGCCTGGCAACAGCTCAACCAAAAACTCGATGTCTCGATCTGGCAGCATGCCTGGTAACTCCTCTGGAAATACATCTGGGTAATCCTTCACAACAGGCACTTCCTCCTGAACAACTCCCGTGAGAGAATGTACTTGGGTTCTCCTTGGCGCATGCCTAGATACATACTTGATCCTTTTTCCCTCCGGGTGGTAAGCAGAATTGTCTTACTGGCGCAATCGATGTTTCCTCCATACATCGATAGCCAATCCATTCCTAGTATCACATCCAATCCTTGCGACTCCAGAATTATCAAGTCAGAGGGGAAAACATGACTACCTATGGTTAATGGCATCTGAAAACATCCATTGCTTGCCATATACTCAGCTCCGGGTGAGGTTACTATCATAGGTGTCTTAAGAACTTTAGTGGGCAACTTAAACTTATCCACAAATCCCCTTGATATGTATGAATGCGATGCACCAGTATCAAAAAGAATGATTGCAGTAAACGACTTAACTAAAAACTTACTGATAACTGCATCTGGTTGCTCTTCAACCTCCTCCACGTTCACGTGGTTCACTTGTCCTTTGTTAAATGGATTGGGCTTCTTCCCAGAGCTCCCATTACCATTTCCGTTCTTCGCTTCAGGGCACTCCATGGCATAGTGTCCAGTCTTCCCGCACTTGAAACGAGTAACGTGGCTTAGGTCCCTCTTGGCGAGTGTGGCTGGATTGCAACGGTTCTGATTGCTGCTTTCTCCATTCCCATTCCCATTCTTTGGGCCATTATGATTATGAGAACTTCCTCCATTGTGAGTGTGGCCTCCATGGTTATGGGTAAGCCCTCCCGAGTTCGGGGTAAAGAGAGGCTTCTGCTGAGCTCCTGAATTGTACTTCCCTTGTCCACATTTCCTCGTGCGGCTCTCTACCTGCTGCTGCTTCCCTTCGATCATGAGAGCTTTATCTACCAACTCATGGTAGTTGTTAAATGTTGACACCATTAACTGCATACTCATCTCATCATTCAGCCCTTCCATAAACTTCTCCTGCTTCGCGGCATCTGTGGCCACATCATCTGGAGCATAGCGGGATAACTTACTAAACTCATCCACGTACTGCCCTACAGTACGGTTCCCTTGGCGTAAGTTGCGAAACTCACGCTTCTTCATGCCCATGGCTCCTGTGGATACGTGGGCTGTGCGGATGCTTGTTGAAACTGCTCCCAAGTGACATTGGCTATAGGAAAAGTGGTTGCACTACAAGAAATATGTCAACTTATGACCTTCTGTCAGTGACCCTCGAAGAATTGGTCATAAATTTATGACCATTTTAGACCAATTGGTCAAAAGCTGTCTGGGGGGCTCCAAACCCTAAACCATTGCGACCATTTTGGTCAGAAAGGTCATAATTTCCTTACACGAAATGTTCATAAAGCAAACAGCGCTAGTCCGCTGCCTTATTTCTAGTTGTTAACGACCAATATAGATGGTCATAGCCTTGTAAATTGTGGTGGGTTGCGATGACTAGGCGCCATCTCATCAGTTTTGCCTATGTGTCATGTCCATGTGGCAGTTTTTGCCCTAGGTTGTGAAGCAACCTATATTTCTTTCATTCCCAAAATTCCCAAAAAAATCTCATAAATTCTTTGGGTCATATCTTTGTCAAATATGTAAAAACCTTCCTTTCCTAGTTCAAAAATAATTCAAAAATATTCATTTTCCTATTTTGTTCAGAACAACAGTTTGTGAAGGAAGTACCACTTTGGCATGTCCAAATAGTATCCATTTTCTACAGTGCTTTCCTATGCCCAAATAACCATCCTCCACCAAATTCTAGCTCAATACATTCATTATTTTGAGCTGAGCTTCAACATTCGTAGTTATGTCCAGTGTGGTAGTTTGCAAAGCAAGTACCACCTAGGCTCCTCCATTTGAGCTGAAAACTTGTGAACACGGTCTTCTTTGTAACTGATCATCCTCAGCCAAAACTCACGCCCTTTAGCCATGTACATTTCCCGTACCGCTAATCAAACACTTGGCTGCTAATTCATGTTTGAGCATCGATCGGTCTCCTCGTGAGAATCTTATGTTGTAATTTTCTTCCTAGCACCAACCGGGGGAGTGCCCAACCCACTAGACATGCCTAGGCCGCGCAGAACACATGGCAACATCACGGTCGCGCGGTGACCACGCGGCGGGCATGCGAGTTTACGCGCTCTAGAGTTGGGGCCCTCGGCGCCGCCCAAACCTCGACATATCGCCACCAAACCATGTATTTATGATTAAATAGGTCCTTATGTAACTAGAAATGATTTTTGGAAAAAATAAATAGCAAACTATGAGGCAGCTGCAGTTCAAATTTGACCCGCTTCCAACTGAATCGGCGGAAATTTGTCTTTTTCACGAGAGGTGGATAAAAAAAATGTACACCCAACCATTTTGTCAATTGTGCATTAAATATGGCCTAGTATTTTATAAAAATGATTTGGCCCAATTTTGCAACAATTATTTGGTAGTTCCTTCACAAAAAAACCTTCTTTCGGGCACTCGAAAAATGGAAAATGGTTTTTTCGTCCAACGAAAATGAAAACTTCCTTAGACAACATTGTTTGCCATTCCAATATGCACTCTTGTGAACAATATGAGATCATTTGAACAAACTATGCCATGAATGTGGCCATAAGATTGATCATTTGGCTTGAAAGCCATTGATCTCCACACATGATAGCTCGTTTCTGAGAACACTTTTTTATAATAATTGTCGTATTACAAGTTTGTTATTTTTCCTAGGAACTTGGCCACATATGATGACACAATGCGAAGGTTTCCCAATTTTTTGATTTTTTTTGAATTTTTTATGCCCGTTTCAAAATGCGGTCAAAACGTGGGAATGACCGTTCCTAGCTAGTGGTTGAATCTTGGAATTTTGTTGGTGTTTCTCTCATTAAAAAGATACTTATGTACCTAGAAATGATTTTTGGAAAAAATAAATAGCAAAGTATGAGGCAGCTGCAGTTCAAATTTGACCCGCTTCCAGCTAAATTGGCGGAAATTTGTCTTTTTCACGAGAGGTGGATCAAAACTTTTTACACCCAAAATTTTTCTCAATTGTGCATTAAATATGTCCTAGTATTTTATAAAATTGATTTGGTCCAATTTTGCAACAATTATTTGGGAGGTCCTTCACAAAAAAACCTCCTTTTGGGCACTCGGAAAATGGAAAATGGTTTTTTCGTCCAACGAAAATGAAAACTTCCTTAGGGAACATTGTTTGCCATTCCAATATGCACTCTTGTGCACAATATGAGATCATTTGAACAAACTATGCCATGAAGGTGGCCATAAGATTGATCATTTGGCTTGAAAGCCATTGATCCCCACACGTGATAGCTCGTTTCTGAGAACACTTTTTTAAAATAATTGCCGTATTACAAGTTTGTTATTTTTCCTAGGAACTTGGCCACATATGATGACACAATATGAAGGTTTCCCAATTTTTTGATTTGTTTTGAATTTTTTATGCCCGTTTCAAAATGCAGTCAAAACGGCGGGAATGACCGTTCCTAGCTAGTGGTTGAATCTTGGAATTTTGTTGGTGTTTCTCTGATTAAAAAGATACTTATGTACCTAGAAATGATTTTCGAACAAAATAAATAGCAAACTATGAGGCAGCTGCAGTTCAAATTTGACCCGCTTCCAGCTGAATCGGCGGAAATTTGTCTTTTTCACGAGAGGTGGATCAAAACTTTTTACACCCAACAATTTTCTCAATTGTGCATTAAATATGTCCCAGTATTTTATAAAATTGATTTGGTCCAATTTTGCAACCATTATTTGGGAGGTCCTTCATAAAAAACCCTCCTTTTGGGCACTCAAAAAATGGAAAATGGTTTTTTCGTCCAAAGGAAGTGAAAACTTCCTTAGGCAACATTGTTTGCCATTCCAATATGCACCCTTGTGCACAATATGAGATCATTTGAACAAACTATGCCATGAATGTGGCCATAAGATTGATCATTTGGCTTTAAAGCCATTGATCTCCACATGTGATAGCTCATTTTTTAGAACACTTTTTTAAAATAATTGCCATATTACAAGTTTGTTATTTTTCCAAGGAACTTGGCCACATATAATGACACCATGCAAAGGTTTCCCAATTTTTGATTTTTTTTTGAATTTTTTATGCCCGTTTCAAAATGCGTCAAAACGGCGGGAATGACCGTTCCAAGCTAGTAGTTGAATCTTGGAATTTTTTGGTGTTTCTCTGATTAAATAGATACTTATGTACCTAGAAATGATTTTTGGAAAAAATAAATAGCAAACTATGAGGCAGCTGCAGTTCAAATTTGACCCGCTTCCAACTGAATCGGCGGAAATTTGTCTTTTTCACGAGAGGTGGATCAAAACTTTTTACACCCAACCATTTGGTCAATTGTGCATTAGATATGTCCTAGTATTTTAGAAAATTGATTTGGTCCAATTTTGCAACAAATATATTATAGGTCCTTCACAAAAAAACTTATTTTGGGCACTCGAGAAATGGAAAAAAAATTGTCGTCCAAAGAAAATGAAAACTCCCTTTGTCAATATTGTATGCAAATCCATGATGTAAACTTGTGCAAAATATGATATCATTTGAACACATATTTGATAGGACTTTCACAAAAAAATCATTTTGAGCACTGAAAAATGGAATGAAATTTTTATCTTGAATTAATCACGACCAATTTATATGGTCATAAGGTCATCAAATGGCTTGCTGCGTTCTGATTGGTCCATGGGAATATCACGCGGATCACGCATCAACCACCGTCGGATGCTTCCGCATCCAACGGCAGCCCTCACCCTTCACCCAACCACAACCCAACTACCCAAACCCTAACTCAGATCCTCTCCCCTCTCCCCCGATCCACTCCCGCCGCCGCCTCTCCCCTCTTCCCCGATCCACTCCCGCCGCCTCTCCCCTCTCCCCCGATCAACTCTCGCCGCCTCTCCCCTCTCCCCAGACTGAGAGAGAGGCACCGCCGCAATGGAGAGAGGGGCGCCGCTGTGGCTGGCTTGCTCGCAGGCGCGTGCGTGCGCCGCATCCACCTACCCAAACCCTACCCAGATCCCATCAATCCCCTCCTCCCATCGCACCCCTCCTCCCCCCATCTCCTCGCCGCCGCCATCGACCACGCTCCCCTCGATCCCTGCCACCGCCGTCTCCCTCCCTTAGATCGAGCTCCCCCTTCCCTCTCCCTCCCACCTCTCGAAGCTCCCGCGTCCCACCGCCGCGCACCGTTCTCCTCTGCAGCTTCTGCGGCGACGCAGCCGCCACTGACTACTCTCGTTCCTCCTTCCTCCAGCACTACTCTCCAACCTCACCTCTCGCTTCACCGTCCCGCGCTCGCCGGGGCCCTGTAGTGCCGCTCAGTCCCTCACGCTCGGGCCCAACGAGGTCGCGCACGCACTCACCAGCACACCCGTCTTCATCGTCTGCAACTCCAGCAATGCGTTCGTGCTCGTCTCCGACCCCGCCACTGGTCTCCGCTCCATCGGTCTCCTCTGCTTCCGCTCCAAGGATGCTGACGCCCTCCTCTTCGTCCGAGGTCGCCGGAACCACGACGGCCGGTGCGCCCGTGCGTGAGGAGACGACGAGGACCCCGACAAGCCATGCAGGGCCAGCAAGAAGGCCGCCGCCCCAGCACCAGCAGCAGCAGTACCCCCAAGGTATCGCGCACGCGCGCGCCCCGATCCCACCCCCTCCCAATTTGTGAATTTCTTGGTCCCGATCTGACTAATGTGTCGCTGCAATGTTTCGTCAGGGACGAGACCACCGGCGCCCACCAGGATATCCACCGCTGCACCTTGGTAACGATTGCGTGAGAAAGCACCGCAGGTGGGCGGCTGCATCTGAGGCTGAGGAATCAGGTGCTGGATTGTAGTTCAGAGCCCTTCCCACCAGTCTTCGTTTTGCCTCTTTGCTCAAAAGTGTTAAATGCTAATCATTGGCTTGCTGGGATAGACGCACTGCTCGTCCAAACCAATTATCATCTTCTACCTCCTAGTAGTAGTACAAAAATTATAAGGAAATTCACTGCAATGTTGTCAGAATGTAAATTTAGTGCCTGGTTCAGTTTGGAGCATGTTAATTTAGATGATCACATGTTTCTATAGAGTAAATATCACCATTTGTCATGAAATGTTGCTACAGAGTGAAGATGTAGAACTTCTATTTGTTCAGGCAGCTGCTTTATTATATCAAATGCACCAGATCCTTATGATTTCTTTTATGGTCTTGTGGCTGGTCTAGAGCAAAAATAGAGTTGCATATGATTTCTAGGTACTAGTAGTCTAATTGTATTCGAGATGCGATACACTGAAGGTTAATTATACATATGCACACGGCAAGTATACAGTATTGTACTATACATTTCACATGTGTCCTATCTTAGAAGCTCCACAATATTCATGTGTATACAATAATTTATCGAATGAGGCACTATGATTCTGAATTTTTAGATTGTTAGCTCTGGCTTCATAAGCAAACTTATGTGAATATACTTTGCAGAATCATTGTATAGCCTCTTTGTTTATGTGGGGTTCTTATTCATTTGATTTCGTCCTCCTGGCAGGCACCTTTTGTACATTGAGCAACAATGGCGAATTCGAGTGGATGATGGAAGGCCTCAGTTTGGGGCCAAGAAAAGGCGTGGACGAGGCCATTTCTGCAAGGTCTTTCTCAATCAGTTGAAATATTTGGTTTTCCACGACTTAGACTATTGGGGCAGACTTATCAAGTCGTTGCTCTTTATGTTATGTTATACCACCTGCATATGCATGCTCTAGCTTCTAGGTAGTAGAAGAATTGACATGTGGGATGCAAGTCCAAGCTTGATACTGTAAATGTTACTCCCGCCTATCAAGTTGGACTATTTGGGTGTCAAGTTGGTGTTGTACTGTAGTCTGTAGTATGAACCTGCATATGCACCTACATGTGTAGTCAGTAACTAGTACTACTGCTTGAACTCAAAATTTCTTTTACAATGAATAAAAAGATGAGCATTTCTCCAGCCAATGTCTGCAGTAGTTGCTGTTGTGTAATCATCGGCTGGACCTATGCATTTCATCAAAATTTGCAATGATGTTTGTTGCCTAAGTAACTAGAGAATTATAGAGGCCTGAGATTCTTATTTTGTTGTACTTGTACATGTAGCATTGTTCTTGGCACTATGACCTAAAGCAATCAGTCGGTCAATTGCAGTCTTGGCATGCTCTGTTGCTCTCCTAGTTGTTAACCTATGTGTAGTAGTACGTAGGAATAGAGGTATGCTAAATCTGGCATTTTCAAGTATGTTGTGTTGCTGTGACTGCTCTCAGTTTAATAATTTTAACTCTTGTGGCATTTTCAAGTATGCACAGTGTATTAGTGTATCATCATCTATGTTATACGTTTCCGCCACGGAATCAACAAAATGTTCCTGCAATAAGATGTATTTATTTAGACGAAGTATCCGCTTTCCCTGACATAATATGTTCATGTTCACGATAGGCCGCCTGCAAATTGCTGGATGCAACATCAATGTAGCTATGATCCACGCATGACCCAACCTTGAGGAGAGCACCTCTGCGAGCTGGGATCTCCGGATGGTAATGTTCTCCGGTCTCAATCCCTCCTTACCTAGCATAGATTCCTGATTTACTGCTTATCTGCGTGCCAAATCCATGCCTGGGACCGACCAAACGCTCTGATTTGAGTTGGCCATGTTGTTCATGTTTGTTGATATTTTGCAAGTATATGTGAACTGATTAGCTAGCAATTTGGACCAGTGGATGGAGTCTGGTACATGTAAACGGTTTGGCATTAACATTCTGGGCATATTCTCTAACTTTAGCCTGCAAGATCATTGAGCAAATCTGAACTGTTTACCAATTTGGATAGGTAGGTGGGGTCTGGTACATGTAGGTGATTCGTGAACACACAACCAGGATGATTCCTATCCTACCTATGCTATGCTTATTGCTTCCAAGCTAGTGATGGCGGTCGCAGGTGCAGTACCTGCTGGTTAGTACCTGCTGGTTGTTACTATCGCTGGCAGTTAGTGTTCAACATCTATCGCTTTAGCACCAAGCGACTAAACAATGTTTTGGTAAAGCTTTCAGAAATCAGTTTGCAGTGTTGAATCAGTACACATCTTTTACCTTCAATTTGGTAGTATGAAAAACACATTAGTAAATCTAAGTAACTTTGACATATTTTCTCTATTAACTTGCACTGGATTGGTACCCGTGATTGCCTTGTACTTAATTCTGCTAACACTGATCTTGTTACTGTTAATTTTTTATTGCCATGGTGTTTATGCTGTTTAGAATAAGATCCATGCATCAATTCTAAGTTCTTGTCTCTCTGAAGGGACACTTCTAGCTTCTACGACCCAGACTTGTTAACTATTGTTCTTACTTTGTTAGCTACGACATATATTTTCCCCAGTTATTCTAATTCTTCTCTGATTCATGTAACAGGATGACAGTGGAAGCCATGTTGTTGTTTTGTTTGTTCCCAGCCCTGACTATGGTCGTCGAGCGAGTCCGGCATGTTGTTCATCTAGTAGAGCTTGTTAGGAGTCTGAATCTAAGAACTCACCCTGTTTTTCTTACTTTTGTTTGTTGGCAACTATGTTCATCCAGCGAGTCCAGTATGTTCATGACAGGAGCAGGTAGTTTGTGATCACATGGAAGGAGCTTGTAAAGCAGTACTATATTACAATTGTAGAGCTTGTAAAGCTGTATGGTCTTGTGTATTGGAATGGATAGAGCTTGTATTATGTGATCTGGTTGCTCTTATTTAAGTACCATGTGTGTTTTTGTCTCCGAAAATCTAAATAATGCTTGAAATATGAAGAATATGAGTCTCAATTGATGGGACCCACTTACCACAACATGACAAATGGGAACCTATTACTAGAACCTGACAACTGGGACCCATCTCACTAGTGGACCCTTCTTTTGAAAAAAAAAACTAAATTCGTTTAGACAAAAAGGTCACAACCCAACAATAAAAAGGATGCAATATTGGGCTTGGCCCATGAACCCAACCAAAAATTGACAGACAGAAAAAACACAAATAGGCCGAATTGTTGGTCTAGGCCCATGTAGAAAATCGAATTGGACCGGGCTGAATCTTGTGCCACATCAAATTGCCACGCCGGATGCCTACGTGGCCTGGGGAGGTTGCTAGTGACCAAAACGCCACAGTAGACGTATTTTGGTCATAAACGTCTTCAACCATTCCAGAAGAAAGGTCGCTATAGTCAGTTTATGATCGCCAGCTTTTGACCTTCTATTTTTGGTCACAAAAAGGTCGCAAATGAAAAACCATGACCTTTCAGTGACCAATAGTGGTGGTCACAAGTTGACATATTTCTTGTAGTGTTGTGTAATTCTCCCACCATGAGGCTGCTGGTCCATCCAATTGGTGTGCGGCAAAACGCACCTTCTCAGCATTTGTGCAACCTGCGGTGGTCAACTCCCTTCCAATCCTGCGCAGCCAATCATCAGCAACTATTTACTCGGTGCTACTGGAAAACACAGGCGGCTGCAGCCTCAGAAAACGGGCTAAGTTATCAACTGGTGGTGGTGGCGGTGGGTTGTTGTTGTTGTTGTTGTTGCCTTGGTTCTGAACTAACAACTGCATCAAGGCATTCTACTGTTGGATCAACTGAGTGAGCTCTGGTGGGAAAGCAAAACCAGGGTCACATCTCGGAGGCATCTGATGGGTTTAGAGGGAAGAGATTAGAATAGAATGAGGTCTAATGAGAAAACACTACCCATATGCACATGAGACAAACACAATCATATCATATCACTCAATCAATCAAGCAAGGGCATACAATTGGTCTAACTATCATTACAGTGCTTGGACTACTAATATTTACATGGGGGTGTTCTACTAATAGTATGGTGGTCTACTAGAAATTTTGATCGCTGGAAGACTCCATGATATCCGCTCCAGCTTCGTCTTCATAGTCATCATCACTACTATCCGGGTCGGAGTCGGTGTCGTCGATGATGATAAAGTCTTCAGAATGAATCTCCTTGGGTTCGTCGTCTTCTCCTCCTGGCGCGGGGTCTCCCATAAAAACTCCTAGCTTCCTTATCATGTCGTCATTCCTCTCCACAAGTATCATCATTTCCTCCTCATATCCATCGCATGTAGACTTAAGCTCCTCTTCTAGCTCTGTGATTCTGATCATCGCCTTCTTCAAATCTATCATGCTTGCGCACATCTGGTTCTCCTGGCGACGAATGTGATGGTTTCATTCCTGGATGAATGCTGCAATGGACCTGTCCTTCCTGGTGTTGATCATCTCCCATTGCTCATCTCGGCGCCCACATATCTGGTAGATAGTGTCCTTAAGCTCCTTGTGGTAAACTTCGCCGATGCGTCCTATAGCAATGTGGGCTGCCATACTCTTGCCTAGACTCCAAGTTGGTGCATCAAAGGAAAACTCTATGGGTTTAGTGACTGGCGTGAACGTCCTTCCTGCAACTTGAACTCGAACCATCCAGTGCTCCTCTTCTGGTAAAGTGGCGGTATAGGTCCTGGTGAAGCTTGGTATTCCAATGTTCAGGTACTTAGTGACTTCCTTCAAGTGTCGTCCAAAAGGTGTGTCTTCATCCGGTTGTGCAAACTTGTTCCTCGAGTTCGCCATCCTAAAGAGTAGAAAATGGAGAGGAGTCAGAAATGAGTAGAGAAGAGTGACCTATGGCTTTTCTTAGTGGTCGTGTCCTACATTCAGCGTGTGCTCTGATACCATCTTGTAGCGACCCGACCTCAAACGGTCAAGTCTATGTGCTTTAGTGTCATCCCTGGATCGGTAATGCTGACACACACAGTACTCGAAGGATTTATAACAGAGTGGTGATACGTCTCCGTCATATCTACTTTTCCAAACACCTTTGCCCTTGTTTTGGACTCTAACTTGCATGATTTGAATGGAACTAACCCGGACTAGCGCTTTTTTCAGCAGAATTACCATGGTGCTATTTATGTGCAGAAACAAACATTCTCGGAATGACCTGAAACTTCACGGAGCAAATTTTCAGAAAATATGAAAAATACCTGCAAAAGATGAAGGCCAGGGGCCCACCACCTGTCCACAAGGGTGGGGGCGCGCCCCTACCTCGTGGGCCCCCTGTTGCCTCTCCGACTCCAACTCCAACTCCATATATTGTGTTTCGGGGAGAGAAAAATCAAAGAGAAGAAATCATTGCGTTTTACGATACGGAGCTCCCGCCAAGCCCTAAAACCTCTCGGGAGGGCTGATCTAGAGTCTGTTCGGGGCTCCGGAGAGGGGAATCCGTCACCATCTTCATCATCAACCATCCTCCATCACCAATTTCATGATGCTCACCGCCGTGCATGAGTAATTCCATCGTAGGCTTGCTGGACGGTGATGGGTTGGATGGGATCTATCATGTAATCAAGTTAGTTTTGTTAGGGTTTGATCCCTAGTGTCCACTATGTTCTGAGATTGATGTAGCTATGACTTTGCTATGCTTAATTCTTGTCACTACGGGCCGAGTGCCATGATTTCATATATGAACCTATTATGTTTTCATCAATATATGAGTGTTCTTGATCCTATCTTGCAAGTCTATAGTAACCTATTATGTGTTATGATCCGTTAACCCCGAAGTGACAATAATCGGGATACTTACCGGTGATGACCGTAGTTTGAGAAGTTCATGTATTCACTATGTGTTAATGCTTTGTTCCGGTTCTCTATTAAAAGGAGGCCTTAATATCCCTTAGTTTCCGTAAGGACCCCGCTGCCACTGGAGGGTAGGACAGAAGATGTTATGCAAGTTCTTTTCCATAAGCACGCATGACTATATTCGGAATACATGCCTACATTACATTGATGAACTGGAGCTAGTTATGTGTCACCCTAGGTTATGACTGTTACATGATGAACCGCATCCGGCATAATTCTCCATCACCGATCCATTGCCTACGAGCTTTCCATATATTGTTCTCTGCTTATTTACTTTTCCGTTGCTATTGCTATCATCACTACAAAATACCAAAAGCATTACTTCTACTATTGTTACCTTTTGCTACCGTTATCACTACTATCATATTACTTTGCTACTAAACACTCTGCTGCAGATATTAAGTTTCCAGGTGTGGTTGAATTGACAACTCAGCTGCTAATACTTGAGAATATTCTTTGGATCCCCTTGTGTTGAATCAATAAATTTGGGTTGAATACTCTACCCTCGAAAACTGTTGCGATCCCCTATACTTGTGGGTTATCAAGACTATTTTCTGGCGCCGTTGCCAGGGAGCATAGCTCTATTCTTTGAGTCACTTGGGATTTATATCTGCTTATCATTATGAAGAACTTGAAAGATCCAAGAACCAAGATTTATCCCTCAACTACGAGGGGAGGTAAGGAACTGCCATCTAGCTCTGCACCAGATTCACCTTCTGTTTTGAGTAAGCTTGTGACACCTACACTTGCTTCTGCTATTCGTTCTGATATGTCACATGTTATTGATGATGCCACTTCTGCTATGCATGATACTTATGATGAAACTACTTCTATGCTTGACACTACTGTGCCACTTGGTAAATTTGTTGATGAACAACTTGCTAGAGCTAGAGAAATTGTAAATATTGAATCTGATGATACTAATGAAAGTGGTGATGAAGAATCACTTGTTATTCCTAAGGGTTATGTTTTTGATAAAGAAGCTTCTTTAGCTATTTTAGCTTGCAAAAATAGAAATGAACTCAAAAGGTTATTAGCTAAATGGAGTGAGCAATCTCTAAATACTAGAATGAAGCCTGACCCTGCTTTTGCTACTTCACCTATCTTTGTTACTGATAAGGATTATGAATTCTCTATTGATCCTGATATAATTACTTTGGTTGAATCTGATCCTTTTCATGGTTATGAATCTGAAACTGTTGTGGCACATCTTACTAAATTGAATGATATAGCCACCCTGTTCACTAAAGATGAGAGAACTCGTTACTTTTACATCCTTAAAATATTTCCATTCTCATTAAAGGGTGAGGCTAAGATATGGTTTAATTCTCTTGATCATAGTTGTGTGCGTAGTCCCCAGGATATGATTTATTACTTCTCTGCTAAATATTTCCCTGCTCATAAGAAACAAGCTGCTTTAAGGGATATATATAATTTTGTGCAAGTTGAAGAAGAGAGTATCCCACAAGCTTGGGGGAGGCTTCTCCAATTACTTAATGCTTTGCCTGATCATCCTCTTAAGAAAAATGAAATACTTGATATCTTTTATAATGGACTAACCGATGCCTCCAGAGATTACCTGGATAGTTGTGCTGGTTCTGTTTTCAGGGAAAGAACACCTCATGAAGCTGAAATTCTATTGAATAATATGTTGACAAATGAAAATAATTGGACACCTCCGGAGCCAATTCCTGAGCCTATTCCTAAACCAACTCCGAAGAAGAGGGGTATTCTATTTCTCAGTCCTGAAGATATGCAAGAGGCAAAGAAATCTATGAAAGAAAAAGGTATTAAAGCTGAAGATGTTAAGAATTTACCTCCTATTGAAGAAATACATGGTCTTAATTTACCGCCTGTTGAAGAAACATATGATCTTAATCCTTTACCTATTGAAGAAACTCATGGTCTTGATAACCCAACACAGGTAGTAAAGGTAAATTCTCTCTATAGATATGATAAAGCTGAAATCCCATTTACTAAGTTTGCTAGACCATGCTTAGATGACTTTGATAAATTTATGCCTAAGCAAGAAGATTTTAATGCTTATTTTGGTAGAAAATTGAAATACAATTCAAATATGCTTGAACACTTGGGTGATTATATGGCTAATGTCAAAGGTGAACTTAAACTTATTAGTAAACATGCTTCTATGGTTACCACTCAAGTAGAACAAGTACTTAAAGCTCAAAATGATTTGCTCAATGAATTGAATAGTAAAGATAATGATAATGATGTTAGAGTGGCTACTAGAACTGGTAGAATGACTCAGGAACATTTGTATCCTGAAGGCCACCCTAAGAGAATTGAGCAAGATTCTCAGAGAAATAATATAGATGTACCTAGTTCTTCTAAAAAGAAGAAAAAGAAAAATGATAGGACTTTGCATGCTTCTAGTGAACCTATTACTGAAACACCTGAGAATCCAAATGATATTTCTATTTCTGATGCTGAAACACAATCTGGTAATGAACCAGAAACTAGTGATAATGTTAATGATAATGTTCATAATGATGCTCAACCTAGTAATGATAATGACATAGAAATTGAACCTACTGTTGATCTTGATAACCCACAATCAAACAATCAACGTTATGATAAAAAAGACTTTGTTGCTAGGAAACATGGTAAAGAAAGAGAACCATTGGTTCAGAAACCCATGCCTTTTCCTCCCAAACCATCCAAGAAAAATGATGATGAGGATTTTGAGTGCTTTGCTGAAATGATTAGACCTATCTTTTTGCGTATGCGATTAACTGATATGCTCAAAACCAATCCTTATGCTAAGTACATGAAAGATAATATTACAAATAAAAGAAAGATACTGGAAGCTGAAATTTCCACCATGCTTGCTAATTACACTTTTAAGGGTGGAATACCAAACAAACTTGGAGATCCCAGTGTACCAACTATACCATGCTCCATTAAAAGAAACTATGTTAAAACTGCTTTACGTGATCTTGGAGCCGCTGTCAGTGTTATGCCTCTCTCTTTATATCGTAGACTTGATTCGAATAAGTTGACACCTACTGAAATATCTTTGCAAATGGCTGATAAATCAACTGCTATACATGTCGGTATTTGTGAGGATGTGCCTGTTGTAGTTGCAAATGTTACTATTTTAACGGACTTTGTTATTCTTGATATTCCTGAGGACGATAGTATGTCTATTATTCTCGGAAGACCCTTTTTTTAATACTGCAGGGGCTGTTATTGATTGCACTAAAGGCAATGTCACTTTTCATGTTAATGGCAATGAGCATATGGTACACTTTCCGAGGAAACAACCTCAAGTTCATAGTATCAACTCTATTAGAATAATGACATCGATTATATTTGGAGGTTTTGAATTTCCTCTTCCTACTGTCAAGAAGAAATATGATATTCTTATTATTGGGGATGTGCATATCCCCATTGAGGTAACATAGTGTTATTCGAAATTTCTCCAGTTCCATGTTATTCGGAATGAGTTCGTTAACAAGACTTGATCAACCTTGTTAGTGGATTCCTTTTGATGATCATGAGATGGATGAAACTAGAGAGCAGAACCTTCTGTACCCCAATTTTACTTTCTGATATTTATATTAAATAAAATAAAAATAAATATTTTTATGTCTGTTATCTGATTATCTGTGCTATATAAAAATACCTCGAAAATAAAAGTTCTCCAAATGCCCTGAAATTTAAATATGATTTTTTCTAGAATATTTGAGAATATTTGGCACTGAGAACACAGCAGGGGGGTCAACCACCTGCCCACGAGGGTGGAGGGCGCATCCTACCCCCTGGGCACGCCCCCCTGCCTCGTGGGCCCACGGTGGCCCTCCTCCACTTATCCTTTCACCCACACACTCCTTCTTCCTCCCACAAACACGAATAACCAGCTCAAACATGAGTTCTAGCTCACTTTGCTGCCATTTTCGATCTCCTTGCTCAAAGCACCTCTCACAAAACTGCTTGGGGAGATTGTTCCTTGGTATGTGACTCCTCCATTGATCCAATTAGTTTTTGTTCTAGTACTTTATTCATTGCAAATTTTTGCTGCTTAGGTGACCCTGTTCTTGAGCTTGCATGTCAAATTTTATTTGGTCAAAAGTAGTTTTGATGCATGATATAGGCCCTAGGCACTTGTAGGAGTAGTTGCTATCAATATTATTGATTTTGGTTTACTTTTATTTTGAAGTTACTAAAAAATTTCAGAATTTTTTCAGAGGAAGAAATATGCTTAGGAAAATGTTCCAAGGTGGTTCCTCAAGGAAGCAAGGACCCAGGCTTGCAATGCGTGATGCTGATGATGAGCCACCAAGAGACGCTCAAGTGCGTCCTTGTGAATGGCCTTCTGAGAACTTTATGGATCGAACGGGAATTAAGGAAGAATTCAACGCATATTTGCATAAAGCTGATCTCGTGAGCTTCGGGGAAGAGAAGTGCAGCCAGTATCACAACCTCACCAGTACCTTTGTGAGGAGGTTTGAATTTTCAACTTCACGTAATTCTCCAACTGTCAAGTTTGATCTTTATGATAATTCTTACACTATGGACTTAGAGGATTTTACCATTGCTTGCAAACTTCCACAATGGGGTAGTATAAGGGATCCTCGCAAATCTGAATTTAGAGATTTTCTTGCTAGCATAACTGTAGGAGAATCTAGAGATATTACACAAGCTACCATAGGGAGCATTCACTTTCCTGCTATACATTACTTTGCTCTCTTCATAGGTAGATGCATTAATGGTAAAGATGAGGCATGTCACATGTGTGTCCCTGACCTCAGTATTCTTAGGAGTGCTGTGTTAGGAGACAAATCTTATAATTTGGGAGCCATTGTTGCACGTAGGTTGCATCTTAATAGATTTAATGGAGATTTCTTTGGTGGAATTTATGCAACCCGCATAGCTAATTTTCTTGGTGTAGCCATACGCGAAGTTGATATTGAATTAGCTCCAGCTTATCTAGATTTTAATGATATGGTTCACCACCAGTTTGTCGAGAGGAACAAATCACCTCTCCAGTATCGACTAATCTTTGACAAATGCCGTGCTATCCGTATTACTCTGGACAAGATTCGCTCTCATTGTCTTCACTCAAAGACATAGGTTTTTGGTTTAGGCATCACTTCAGTCATTCTGACTGGTTCTCCTGGACCCCACTTAATAGTACGGTGGTTCCTATGACTCAACACAAAAGAAAAAGAACTACGAAAGATCTAAGTCTTCGAGCTCCATAGGCTTCATAACGTGTCTTCTTTTTGTCATAGTCTTCAATGTGAATATCTTCATATACCACCTTTGGCTTCAATGTCTTCATACATTTTTAGGGGTCATCTCTGGTAGTAAAACCGAATCAATGAGGGACTTCTACCTGTGTTATCCTGCAATTCTCACAAACACATTAGTCCCTCAACTAGGTTTGTCGTCAATACTCCAAACCCAACTAGGGATGGCACTAGATGCACTTACAATCTCCCCCTTTTTGGTGATTGATGACAAACTAGTTGAAGTTTTCAACGAGGAGTATAGTCTGTGAAATTGTAAAGGATAAGGAATTGTCTTCATAAGTTGCAAGGTCTCCCCCTGAAGATGTGCATATAAGTTAATTTGCTTTTGGAATGCAAATGCACATGGCAGGTTGTACTTGGAGATCCGCTTCAGCTTATGATGACAATCCACTATGCATGTGAAAGTATATGGAGATAATGACATGCATAATGGAAAATGGACGTCTGCGGAATGAGATAAGTGCGGAATTTATCGTCGCACATGCGGAATTTATCTTCACAAAACAAGGTGGCAAACAAGTAGCAGACGACCATCGACTTTTAGTGTTACAACTCAAAGAACCAAATGAAGCAAAAACGAGAGTTGTAAGCACGAAGCAAAATATAGCAAAACATAAAGCACCCGCCCATATGGACCCGCTTGAAGACTTCAACCCATATGCTTCTCCCCCTTTTGTTAGCAAGGACCAAAAAGGTTTGAAGACATAGAGTGTCTACTCGTTTTCAGGAGCAGCAGGGTCGTTGGAGGTGTTTGGCGGTGCTGAAGAGCTGGGAGGTGCTGAAGCAGGTGGCGGTGATGTAGCATCGTCTTCTTCATCAATGATTCTGGCAGTGACTGTGGCAGCAGATGAAGAAAACTAAGAGTCTTCAAGTGATGGTGTGTTGCGCATCACAGCCCTTCTAGGAGGTGTGGTGTCAAACTTGAATCGCTCAGTGAAGCCATCCTCTTCAAGTTCAGCTTCAGTACACATCATTGAGAGCCCTTTCCATGTACGACGACAGGTTTCATGAGTGACGAAAGCATTCTTGGTGGCAAGATTTCGAAGACGATTAACATCCACCAAGAGGCTTTTCATCTGACGCTTTAGCCAGTCGTGATGCCTATCTTGTTTTTGGTGAAGGGCCACAAGAAGCTCTCGGTCAGGGCACGAGCGCGCTTCTTGGGTCTTTGAGCATTTGTGCTGTCTGTGGCTTCAGTAGATGCTGGGCGTGGTGCACGTGTAGTGCCAGCCAACGGATACACCCTGGATATGGCTTCAACACCTTCATCATTCTGAGTGAAGCTCTGGTGTTCTGCATTCTGAAGACTTAAAGGTTGCTTGGCAGGCTCAGGATATATAGCTTCAGTGGAGGTATCCACATCTGGCAAGAAGATCCGATGGTTGCGGGCTGAGGGCTGATACGAGATCGCAGAGTGTAGTTTGATCAGCCTCATCACCCAAGGATCATAGAACTTCAAACCAAATAAATCTGAGCCTGACGCTGCAAGTTGGCGTATGAAGAAATCCTGTGTGTTGAAGCATTTGCCATGAAGGATATAGAATATGAGAGTCTTCATTGCACCCTCAATCTTAGCATGTGGAGAGTGTCCCTTAATGGGCCAGAGAGTCCGTCGGATGATGTGATATATGGTCCCGGGCAGGTACTCAAGGTCTTCAACGAAGAACTCAGTTGGATAGGGTGCATCAAGGGGCAATGGCTTCATCATTGAGAGCATCTGACTCATATTTGGTTCAGGCCTCTAGAATATGCTCTCAATTGCTTCAGCATGTAGTTGACAGCCTTCCTCGAAGAATTCGCCAGGAGTGGGCAGGCCGGTGAGTTCAATGATATCGAATGCATTGGCTTCATGATGGACATTGCCGGTCATCCACTCCAAGACCCAAGTCTTCGGATCTCTATTGTATCCTTTAATATGGAGGGTGGCATAGAACTGAAGCAGAAGCTCTTCATTCCAGTGCTCTTCATCAGTTATAAACTGCAGCAGTCCCACTTGCTTGAACAATCCAGCGCTTCCTCTAAGCAGGGCAGACCAGCAATGGCTTCAACATCAAGGCGCTTGTGCGGGAAGATGCGACCTTGGTTGTATAGGATGCATGAATAGTAGCTGCGCTGAGGATAGCTCCAGAACCTATCTGATGAAATCCTTTCCCTTGAATAGGGGTTCTTGGAGCTGTTGAAGAACGTATTGTCTGCCTTGAAGCTGTTGATGTCAAAGGAGCCAGGTGCTGATGCAGGACCTGGGAACCTTGGCAGCCTTGGGACTGGCTTCTGGACATGAGGCCTGTGCTCAACATGGTAATCAAATTGAGGACCTGCAGCAGACTCAGGAACAGAAGTGTCTTGATCAGTAGCTTCGCTGTCTGCTAAAGCTTTTGGTGGGGAGGGCTCCACATTGGCTTCAGTGTTGGTTGTGTCAGCCTCAACATTTGCCGCCTCCGCTTGACTAGCTGGAGGGTCAGTCACAAGCACGTTCTCCTGGAGAACTGCTTCTTGGTGGAGCTCTTGTGTTGCTTCTTCTTCGGCTGATGCAGCCGGAATGTCTTCAGTAGAGACTTGAGGCCTTGGACCTCTGCGAAGCCTGCGGAATGCAGACGACGCCTGTGGGGTTGGAGTGGGCTGGGCCTCATTGTCTTCTTCCTCTTGAGGGTGATCCGCCCATGACGCATCTTGTGCAATTGGCGTCAGAGGACGACCAATGCTGATGAGCTCACTTTGTTTGCACTGAGGAAGGGCTGCATCATCTTGTACATTGTCCTGGTGACCAATGTCTTCAGCAGCGATGGGGTTGGCTGCTGGAATATCTTCAGCTTCAGGAACCTCTGTGGGAGCAGGCTCATGAACTGTCAGTTGTTGTTCGGCGTTGGGGTGAACCATTGAGATAGGTTCAACTATCAAGGGCTCTGTGGCAGCAGCCCAAGATTTCTTGATCTTGCGCTTCTTCTTGCTGGGGGCAGTAGGAGAGGCTTCAGAGCTTTTCCTCTTCCTGGCTTCAGCCTCAGCAGTTCTTGTCTTCTTGAGCTCTGAAGCTGTTGACCGGCTCTTTGGCTTCGAGCCAGTTGTTGCAGTTGGGAAGACAATTTGAACTGCTTCTTGCCTAGGTGCCTCTAGTTCAGCCATAGCAGGCTTCTTCTTCTTCTTCGCGGCCATCTTGGGGTCGATGCCAGGATGCCCAAGTGCCTTGCGCTTCTCGGCCTCATTGTATGCCTGCACACATCGTTCAGCCAAAGACTTCAGCCGCTCACGTGAGCCCTGAGCTTCTGCATGCTTTTTCAGAAAATTTTCCTTGAGCTCATGCAACATGGTCTTGAAGCTCTTCACTTCTTGCACGCTGAGCTTGGCCATATTCTTCTTGAACTGAGCTTTTTCATGATCAATTTTCTACTTCAGCTCAACAATGTGCTGAGCAATGGCAAGTTCTGAAGCAATTGCGCCTTGGAAGGCGACGCTGAGGCCAACGGGCAGTTGCAGATCTTCGAAGCTGATGTCTGGTGAGGCAAACCATTCGTCGATGAAATTGTGGATGATGGCGACATCAAAGAGAGGCAAATTGTTGAAGATTTCAGCTTCTTCTTTGCTCTTGATGAGCTGCTCTAGAGCGTCATCTCCAAGATCTTCATCACTTGACAGATCTATGGCTTCGCTGCGCAGGATGGCAGCAACTGTGAGCTCTTTGCCGGTGTGTGGCTGAGGCACTTTGGCCTTCTGGGGCTTGGAGACGCGGGATACGTCTTCAGACTGCACACTGTCTTCAGGAGGTGTAGTTGCCAATGGCTTCGCCCTTGAGATTTTTGAGGAAGGGGCCGGCTTTGAAGCTTTCGGCTTCTTTGATTGCTTTGGCTTCGGTTCAGCAGGAGCTTCATCAGACTCAGAGTCAGCTGGAGGGTCATTCACGGCAGTTCCTTGGACTAATATGTGGGTGATGAGGCCTTCAAGGTTGGCAAATGGACTGATGATATTGGGTTCTGCGTCGCGTGTGCCATCTGCCCTTGGTGCGGAGGGACCAGGGTTGAAGTCTAACCCAAATTTCTTCTTGTTCTGCTTCGCTAATTGTTGGGCAAACTGGAAGTTGCGCTTGAACAGATTGTCGTCACGACACCAGAGTAGTGACGACGGATGTGCATCATCAGGCTGTGGTCCTCGGACCATGCATGGGTAGAAGCCTTGAGCAATGGCTTCATCTCTAGTTCTAGGTACGAGATTCTTGTAAAGGACATCCCCCCATGGTCTCTTGATGGCACTTTTCTCAGCATACTCCTGGGTGACGAAGCAGTATTTGAACCATTGTTCTGCCCAATAGCGTCGAATCCATTGGATTCGGGTCTTGCGCTGCCCATAACTCTCTTCTGGATCTGTTTTATACATTTCTGCCAGGTCTTCAGGCAGATCTTTGGAAGTTCCTTCGCGTCGCTGTCTGCCCCCTTTCCTTGCTGCTGCTTCT
The DNA here is from genome assembly GCF_003073215.2 of Triticum urartu. Classification (NCBI taxonomy): domain Eukaryota; kingdom Viridiplantae; phylum Streptophyta; class Magnoliopsida; order Poales; family Poaceae; genus Triticum; species Triticum urartu. The sequence continues at coordinate 587,669,923 of NC_053028.1, read as the reverse complement.
GAAGCCATAAACTTTAACTTGAAAGGCTTCAAAACTTTCAAAGGCTTCAAAGGCTTTCTTTTGCTGGACCAACAGGAACTGGCTTCAGGAGAGTTTATGTGTTGCTGTAGGAATTCTGCAAATGAATGCAGACTATGAGAACCGAAGGATTCTCCCACGGACATGTACCTGTGACAGCATTAAGGTGCGAGGGAAGGGGAAGAGGTCATATGCATTCTCAGAAGGTTTTGAAGATTAATCAGTTTAGAAGACATTGACCTCATCGTGCGAAGACATTCACTCATAGATAAGAAGTTGGTTCCAGATTTGTACGAACCCACAGATCAGTACAAGTGAGGAATCTAACTACTTCATGAAGCACAAGTGAATATACTAGGCATGTTATGAGATGCAGATTGAAAGATCTAACTCGTGTGAAGATAAACTTCTTATGGTAGAAAGTGACAGAACCATGAGATCAAAGGGGCTGTAAAAAAAGAAGTTTTATTTACCACACTTGGAACTGCTAGACGGAAGTGAGAGATGATGCCGAGCAGTTCAGTCCTCCGTGCCCTAACTTGGCGACGGAAGACATCTACGGCGACGGCGGAGAGAACGATGTCCGCGGTCGGCTGAGGATGGCGTCGGAGAGGTTGCGGCAGCGAAGCGCTTCGTCGCCGGCGTCGTCGAGTGCTAGCGGTGGCGCTAGGGTTCTTGCGAGGGTGGAAGAAGGAGATAATGACCGCAGTAAGTGTGAATTTATAGGCTTAGGGGCGGCACTGTGCTATTACACAGGTGCCCCTGGCGATTCGCATCTGAGGAACGCGTGGCCAGTTTGCGGAGGTTTTGGGTCTGTTCCACGTCCCATGCACACCTGGATTGTCGGGCAGTCGTTCCTGCTTCTCCGGATTTTATGTGGAGGAATGGGCATTTAAAGCGGACTTTATGGTTGTCTCTATATCTTCAGCTGACAAGGACGCAGTGAAGACATTCGACAGTTTCAATAGAATGCATATGACTTGGAGAGATAGAGTTTGAGATAGAAAGCATAGAGAGATTAGGGTCCGATCACATTCACTTAGTTCAAAAGATTCAACTAAGAAGACATAGCTATAAGTGAATGCTGTAGAGGACAGAACACTAGCATATATATATATATATATATATATATATATATATATATATATCTGTAGTCAACATAGTGAAGATAATCATGAAAATGTGTTGAGTTTCGAAGCCAAATCAACTGTGAAGACATTGCAAGGTAACGCCATGAGTGAAACACTTTAAAGTAGAACGTTTGGTGGTGGCGTTACCCACCGTATAGGAAGTATTAGACCCAGACACGGCGCACAATTATCATGGCGCTCCGAAGTCAAATTCCACATTAATGTATTCACACTTAGAATGTATATCTTCATTGATTTGAAGATATACTTCACTTTGTGTGTTGCACATCTAAGTCATCAATATGCATAAGGGTTAGGATGTGTGCCTGATCACAGGACATTTGAGGATTCCAGGATATTTAGCTCACACGTAACTTGCAAAACCTCTTCTCATCCAAGGGCTTGGTGAAGATATCTGCCAATTGCTCTTCAGTGTTGATGTGTATGATATCAATGTCTTCCTTCACAACATGATCTCTGAGAAAGTGATGACGAATTTCAATGTGCTTTGTCTTCGAGTGCTGAACTGGGTTCTTTGCAATCTTGATGGCGCTTTCGTTGTCGCAGTAAAGTGGCACTTGCTTCAGATGAATACCATAGTCCTTGAGTGTTTGCTTCATCCACAGAAGCTGAGCGCAGCAAGATCCAGCAGCAATGTATTCAGATTCAGCAGTGGAGAGAGATACACAGTTCTGCTTCTTTGAAGACCAACATACAAGTGATCGTCCCAGAAAGTGACATGTGCCTGATGTAGACTTGCGATCAACTTTGTCACCAGCATAATCAGCATCCGAAAATCCAACCAAATCAAACTCTTAGCCCTTTGGATACCATAATCCTAGAGTTGGGGTGTGAGCCCAATATCGAAGAATTTGCTTCACAGCTAAGTGATGCGACTCCTTTGGTGCCGCTTGAAATCGAGCACACATGCAAACACTAAGCATAATATCTGGCCTAGATGCACATAAATAAAGCAAAGAACCAATCATGGAGCGGTATACCTTTTGATCGAACTCTTTACCATTGTCGTCAGGACCTAGATGATGTTTGGCTGGCATTGGTGTTGTGAAGCCTTTGCAGTCTTGCATACCGAACTTCTTCAGGCAATCTTTGAGATACTTCTCTTGAGATATGAAGATGCCATTGCGGTGTTGTCGTATTTGAAGACCAAGGAAGAACTTCAGCTCCCCCATCATGGACATCTGATATTGCTCTTGCATCATATATCCAAACTCTTCACTATACTTCTGATTGGTGCAGCCGAAGATAATGGCATCCACATATATTTGGCACACAAATAGTTCACCATCATATGTCTTCGTGAAAAGAGTGGGATCCAGGGAACCAGGTATGAAGCCTTTGCTCTTCAGGAAGTATTTGAGTGTGTCATACCAGGCCCTAGGGGCTTGTTTGAGGCCATACAGTGCCTTGTTGAGCTTGTATACCATGTCAGGATGTTTTGGATTTTCAAAGCCAGGCAGTTGTGCAACATACACTTCTTCTTCAATCTTGCCATTGAGAAAGGCACTTTTCACATCCATTTGATATAGAAGTATGTTATGATGATTTGCATAAGCCAGCAGAATGCGTATGGCTTCAAGCCTAGCCACGGGAGCAAATGTTTCATCGAAGTCAATGCCTTCCACTTGAGTATATCCTTGAGCAACGAGACGAGCTTTGTTTCTGACAACTTGACCATGCTCATCTTGTTTGTTGCGGTATATCCATTTGGTGCCTATTATGTTGTGCTTCCGTGGATCAGGACGCTTAACCAGTTCCCATACATTATTCAGCTCAAACTGTTGAAGCTCTTCTTGCATAGCTTGAATCCATTCAGGTTCCATGAAGGCTTCTTCAACTTTCTTGGGTTCTAATATTGAGACGAATGCGAAGTGCCCACAGAAATTTGCTAGCTGAGTTGCCCTTGAACGAGTGAGTGGACCAGGTGCATTGATGTTGTCAATTATTCTGTCAATCTGCACTTCATTGGCAACACGAGGATGTACAGGGCGAAGACTTTGCTCTTGCTGATCTGTGTTGTTGTTGGGAGGAATGTCTTCAGGCTGAGCATTGTCTTCATGTTGATCAGGTGCTGAGATGATAAGTTCTTCTTCAGGATGAGCTTCAGAAGGTATAATCTCTCCAGTTCCCATTAGCTTGCTTGATTCACTAGCTGGAATCTCATCTAGCACATTTGGCAGTTGCTCTCTTTGTGAACCATTTGTCTCATCGAACCGCACATCCACTGTTTCAACCACTTTGTAATGAAAGAGATTGAAGACTCTGTAGGAGTGCGAATCCTTTCCATATCCAAGCATAAAGCCCTCATGTGCTTTTGGTGCAAACTTTGAGGTGTGGTGTGGGTCCTTGATCCAGCACCTTGCGCCAAATACTCTGAAGTAACTGACATTTGGCTTCTTGCCAGTTAGGAGTTCATAAGATGTCTTGTTCAGAAGCTTGTGAAGATAAACACGATTGATTGTATGGCATGCAGTGTCAATGGCTTCAGTCCAGAATTTTCTTGGAGTCTTGTATTCATCTAGCATTGTTCTGGCAATCTCAATGAGTGTTCTGTTCTTGCGTTCGACGACGCCATTCTGCTGTGGCGTGTACGAAGCTGAGAATTCATGTGTGATGCCCAAGGTATCAAGATATGTATCAAGGCCAGTGTTCTTGAATTCAGTACCATTGTCACTTCTGATGTGTTTTATCTTGGCGCCAAAATTGTTCATAGCACGATTGGCGAAGCGTCTGAAGACATCCTGCACTTCAGTCTTGTAAAGGATTATGTGCACCCAAGTATATCTAGAGTAATCATCAACAATGACGAAGCCATAGAGGCAGGCAGTAGTAGTAAAAGTTGAGTAGTGAGTGGGGCCGAAAAGATCCATGTGGAGCAGTTCGAAGGGTTGAGTAGTAGTCATGATTGTCTTCGAAGGATGTTTTGCCCTTGTCATCTTCCCTGCTTCACAGGCACCGCATAAGTGATCTTTCTTGAACTTGACGCCCTCGATGCCTATGACATGCTTCTTCTTCGCAAGGGTGTGGAGGTTCCTCATGCCAGCATGCCCAAGCCTCCGATGCCAAAGCCAGCATTCTGAAGCTTTTGCAAGAAGACATACTGCAAGTTGTGGCCCTGCTGAGAAATCTACCATGTACAGATCATCTTTTCGATACCCTTCAAACACTAGAGACTTGTCAGATTCCATCAGTACTAGGCAACGATATTTTCCAAATATTACAATCATGTTCAAATCGCAAAGCATTGAGACAGACATTAAGTTGAAGCCAAGGGATTCAACAAGCATGACTTTATCCATGTGTTGATCCTTTGAGATTGCAACTCTACCTAGACCCAATACCTTACTTTTACCAGTGTCAGCAAATGTGATGTGGCTCTTGTCGGATGGACGTAAGGTTGAGTCCATAAGAAGGCTTCTTCCTTCTGTTCTCATTTTCCCACTATGGACACTCAGAGATGAAGTGTCCAGTTTTCTTGCACTTGTGACATGTTTTCTTCTTGTAGTCATGAGCAGAAGCTTCATCATTCCTTGAGCTTGATCGTGAAGATTTTCTGAACCCTTTCTTCTTGGTGAATTTTTGGAACTTCTTCACTAGCATTGCAAGTTCCCTTCCAATGTCTTCAGGATCATCAGAACTGCTGTCAGATTCTTCTTCAGATGAGGAAACAGCTTTTGCCTTCAAGGCACGAGTTCGCCCATAGTTTGGACCGTAGATATCTATTTTCTCAGAAAGCTGAAACTCATGTGTGTTGAGCCTCTCAAGTATGTCAGACGGATTGAGTGTCTTGAAATCAGGACGTTCTTGAATCATCAGGGCTAGGATGTCAAACGAACTATCAAGTGATCTCGGCAGCGTCTTGACGATTTCATGTTTGGTGATCTCAGTGGCGCCGAGGGCTTGAAGCTCATTTGTGATGTCAGTGAGCCGGTCAAATGTGTGCTAGACATTCTCATTGTCATTTCGCTTGAAGCGGTTGAAGAGGTTGCGAAGAACACTGATTCTCTGATCTCTCTGGGTTGAGATGCCTTCATTGACCTTAGAGAGCCAGTCCCAGACCAGCTTGGATGTCTTCAAGGCACTCACACGGCCATACTGTCCTTTTGTCAGATGACCACAGATGATATTTTTGGCAGTAGAGTCCAGTTGAGTGAACTTCTTGACATCTGCAGCAGTGACACCTTCTCCAGCCTTGGGAACGCCATTCTCGACGACATACCATAGGTCGACGTCAATGGCTTCAAGATGCATGCGCATCTTATTCTTCCAGTAGGGATATTCAGTTCCATCGAAGACGGGGCACGCAGCGGAGACTTTGATTATCCCTGCAGTCGACATAGCTAAAACTCCAGGTGGTTAAACCGAATCACACAGAACAAGGGAGCACCTTGCTCTGATACCAATTAAAAGTGCGTTATATCGACTAGAGGGGGGTGAATAAGCGATTTTTATGAAATTCTTCAAAACATGGGAGTTATGAAGACAAACAGCGAAGATTTTGCCTATTACTATGCAGCGGAAGTTAGATTACAATAGGCAAGCCATGGTCAAGTATTCAATAGAGTGAAAGCACAAAGACAAACAGCTGCAGTGTAATAAGGATCAGGTAGGAAGAAGTTATGAAGCCAAACAGATCATACATTCACGTTGTGAAGACAAAAGATAGAGCAAGCATGCAATGGCTTCACAATGAGTAACAGTAAGAAAAAGGAAGTGAAGATGAAACCGGTGACTCATTGAAGACAATGATGTGTTGGACCAGTTCCAGTTGCTGTGACAACTGTACGTCTGGTTGGAGCGGCTAGGTATTTAAACCTAAGGACACACAGTCCCGGACACCCAGTCCTGAACACGCAGCTCAGGACACCAAGTCCTCACCGTATTCTCCTTGAGCTAAGGTCACATAGTCCTCACCCAATCACTCTGGTAAGTCTTCAAGGTAGACTCCCAAACCTTCACAAACTTCGTTCACTGGCAATCCACAATGTCTCTTGGATGCTCTGAACGCGACGCCTAACCGTCTGGAGGATTCACAGTCCTCAAGTGTAATAAGTCTTCAGATCACACAAACAAGAAGACTTAAGTGATGCCCAATGTTCTCTGGCGATGGGTGGTTAGGGCTTTTCTCCTCGCTAGGAATTTTCTCTCAAAGGCTTCGAGGTGGGTTTCTCTCAAACGACAAAAGCTGTGCACTGAAATCTGAGCAGCCAACCGTTTATGGTTGTAGGGGGTGGGCTATTTATAGCCACTTGGCAACCCGACCTGATTTGTCCGAAATGACCCTGGGTCACTAAGGAACTGACACGTGTCTCAACGGTCAGATTTCAAACTCTCATGGCAACTTTACTTGGGCTACAAGCAAAGCTGACTTGTCCGGCTCTGGACAAGATTCGCTCTCATTGTCTTCACTCAAAGACATAGGTTTTTGGTTTAGGCATCACTTCAGTCATTCTGACTGGTTCTCCTGGACCCCACTTAACAGTACGGTGGTTCCTATGACTCAACACAAAAGAAAAAGAACTACAAAAGATCTAAGTCTTCGAGCTCCATAGGCTTCATAACGTGTCTTCTTTTTGTCATAGTCTTCAATGTGAATATCTTCATTTACCACCTTTGGCTTCAATGTCTTCATACATTTTTAGGGGTCATCTCTAGTAGTAAAACCGAATCAATGAGGGACTTCTACCTATGTTATCCTGCAATTCTCACAAACACATTAGTCCCTCAACTAGGTTTGTCGTCAATACTCCAAAACCAACTAGGGGTGGCACTAGATGCACTTACACAGCTGCATGACATTCTTTGGGCCATCCATGACGGAAAAAACCATGGTAGAAGCGAGGGGGAGGAAAATTTCGGGGATTTCCCGGTTACTGTGGGAGGTCTGGGGCCGAGCGATGCGCATTTATCTCGTACACGTAGGCGCGTGTGTGCGAGGCGTTGGCTCTAACTGAACCCGAGCGAGGCGTTGGGCTCTAACTGAACCCGGTCGATTGCACTACAGGCTACGCGTTACTGAACCCGAGCGATCGATCGATGGCTGTTAACTGAACCCGATCAAGCGATTCATTCGCTACTGCTGCTAACTGAACCCGATTGATTGGATGAACAGTGAGCGTTGCAGGGGGGTTGGATGAACAGTGAGCGGTGGCGTTGCCTCTGGATGAACTTGACCCCGTGGTGTGGTGGAGGGCTGGATGAACAGTAGACGGTGGAGGGGTGCCTGTGGAGGGGTGGTTAAACAGGACCCCGTGGTGTCGAGGGCTGGATGAACATTAGACGGTGGAGGGGTGGTTGAACAGTAGCAGGTGGAGTAGCGCGTGGTGGAGGCTGGATGAACAGGAGCCCATGGAGGCTGGAGGAGGTCGACGGTAGCCCGTGGAGGCTAGAGGAGGTCGACGGTGGAGATGAACAGTATCCCGTGGAGTCCCGTTTTGCGGTACGCTACACCCCTCCGGATGAACAGGACCCCCGTTTCGACCGTAGGAGGTCCATTTCGTCCGTTTTGCGGTACGCCACACCCCTCCCGATCAACGGGACCCTGTTTCAACCGTAGGAGGTTCGTTTCATCCATTTTGCGGTACGCCACATCCCTCCCGATCAACAGGACCCCCGTTTCGACCGTAGGAGGTCCGTTTCCTCCGTTTTGCGGTATGCCAGACCCCTCCCGATCAACAGGACCCCGTTCCGAACGTAGGAGGTCCGTTTCCTCCGTTGTGCGGTACGCCAGGCCTCGTTTCCATCTCTTGTTCCCTCCAAGCCCTCCCGATGAACACGACCACGCATTCCGTTTCGACCCAGCCAGTTGGCTCCCACGCGTTTCGTTGCCTCCCGATGAACAGGACGCATTCCGTTGCCTCCCCATGAACACGACGCATTCCGTTGCCTCCCCATGAACACGACAACGACGCTGTTTCTCCATTCCAACCCAGCCATGTACACGAGCCATGGCCGTACGTATGCACGAGTAGGCGTTCGAGACCCCGCCCATATGTACACATATGTGACCGTATTTTCTTTCTTGCACCCTGGCCGTTGTACGTATGTGTACGTGCTACGTGCGCACCTCTACTACGACACGTACGCGCCTCTACTATGACACGTGCGCACCTCTACATCCACCAGTATATATGTACATACACGTTCGCGACCAGAATGAAAACGCTACGTATGCTTCGACCAGGTGGGTCCCGACTGTCAGGCACTTCCTTGCCTGCGAAGATGTAGCTGGTGGGTCCCAGCAGTCAGGGGGGCGAATCATTTTTTATGCCCGGACGCACTTCCTTGCGTGCGAAGATGTAGCTGGTGGGTCCCAGCAGCCATGGGGAAACGTTTTCTTCACAAAATACAGTGGCCCGTCTGGTGGGTCCCAGCTGCCAAGTGGAGGAATCATTATTTTCCGCATAATAAGGAGGCACTTCCTTGCTGCGGCCGTGGACCCAGCTGTCAGCCTCTCCACGTACAGTCCACATCCGATGGAAGTCGTTCCTTGACCACGTTGACCACACCGCGCCGAGAGCACCAGGGCGGTAGACGACGGCGAGGCCTAGAAAGGGGACGACGGGGAGCTGGGGAAGACGCGGCAGTGGAAGCCCACGCTGAGAGGAGTACGAGGGTTCACTGGTTCGGCTGCGGTGTGAGGCTGTCGTCGCCGTAGGGCCTGGCCAGCGGTGGGAATAGTAGGGGGCGGTGAGGCCTCCGCGGCAGCACAGCCAGCCACGGGAGGCAGGAGCATGCGGCACGACCGGCGCTGCTTTGGGCGGCTGGAGCAAGAAGACCAGAGGTTGAAGAAGCACTACGGCCGTTGGATGGACTTCGTACGGTCACTGGAGCTAGAATCGTTCATATTGACTAAAGTTGACAAAAGCCCCCGTCCTAGTCAACTTAGTAGGCCCACAAGTCAGCCTCCCACCATGCTGGGTCCCAGCTAGCAGGGGGAGTATTCATTTTTTTTGTGCATAATAAGGAGGCACTTCCGGTGGGTCCGAGCTGAGGCGGGGGGGACATTTTTTCGCGCAATACGTTGGCCCGTCCGGTGGGTCCCAGCAGTCAGGGGGAAACATTTTTTCGCGAAATAAGGTGGCCCGTTCGGTGGGTCCCTGCTGTCAGGTGGAGGAATAATTATTTTGCGCGTAATATGGAGGCACTTCCTTGCGGCCACCTGGACCCAGCTGTCAGCCTCTCCACGTACAGTACTCTTCCGATGGAAGTCGGTCGTTGACCACGTTGACCACGCCACGCCGAGAGCACCAGGGCGATGCTCTGGACGATGGCGAGGCCTAGGAAGGTGACGACGCGGAGCCGGGGAAGACGCATCAGTGGAAGCCCGCATGGAGAGGAGTACGAGGGTTCACTGGTTCGGCTGCGGTGTGAGGCTGCCGTCGCCGCAGAATAACAGGGGGTGTGGGTGAGTAGAGGGATGGCCTGGCCAGCGGTGGGAGTAGTACGGGGCGGTGAGGCCTCCGCGGCATCTGAAAGTGCAACTATCCCTAGGTGGTTTTGGTAATTCATAGCAACATATAGCTCATTGAGCTAATGCTATTCCAAGGTGATTATTCCAGGAAAGCTCAATGATTGGCATGGCATGGATGTGAAAGTGGAACCCTCAAAATGCTAAGGACAAAGGATTGGCTCAAGCTCAAAAGCTCAAGACTCTTCATTTTATATTTTAGTGATCCAAGATCACATTGAGTCCATAGGAAAAGCCAATACTATTAAGGAGGGATGAGGTGTTGCTTAATGAGCCTCTTGCTTCATGTGCTTAATGATATGCTCCAAAACCCTCAACTACTTTCCCATATCCACATATGACCTAAAACTCTAAGCCAAACTCGGTCCTACCGATTCTTCCTATCCGGCGCCACCGAGTTTCACTTGTCATTAGCCACTGCCAAACCCTAGCAATTCGGTTCTACCGATAAGGATCTCGGTCCCACCGAGATGGGGTTGCAAACTCTCTGTTTCCCTTTCGTAACTTTTCGGTCCCACCGAAAGAGCGAATCGGTCCCACCGAGATTGCAATGTAAACTCAGTGTTTCCCCTTTGTAACTTTTCGGTCTCACCGAAAGAGCAAATCGGTCCCACCGAGTTTTCCTGACCAACTCTCTGGTTAGCTAATTACCAAATTCGGTCTCACCGAGTTTGTGTAATCGGTCTCACCGAGATTACGTTATGCCCAAACCCTAACCGAATCGGTCCTACCGAGTTGCATGTCAGTCCCACCGAAATTCCTAACGGTCACTAGGTTTACTACTTCGGTCAGACCGAGTTTTCTGATTCGGTCCCACCGAGATTGGTAAATTGTGTGTAACGGTTGGATTTTGTGTGGAGGCTATATATACCCCTCCACCTCCTTCTCATTCGATGAGAGAGCCATCAGAACACACACACCATTCCTACTCATATGTTCTGAGAGAAAACCACCTACTCATGTGTTGAGATCAAGACATTCCATTCCTACAATATGAATCTTGATCTCTAGCCTTCCCAAGTTGCTTTCCACTCAAATCTTCTTTTCACCAAATCCAAATCCTATGAGAGAGAGTTGAGTGTTGGGGAGACTATCATTTGAAGCACAAGAGCAAGGAGTTCATTACCTACACACCATTTGTTACTTCTTGGAGAGTGGTGTCTCCTAGATTGGCTAGGTATCACTTGGGAGCCTCCGACAAGATTGTGGAGTTGAACCAAGGAATTTGTAAGGGCAAGGAGATCGCCTACTTCGTGAAGATCTACCTCTAGTGAGGCAAGTCCTTCATGGGCGATGGCCATGGTGGGATAGACAAGGTTGCTTCTTCGTGGACCCTTTGTGGGTGGTTGCTTCTTCGTGGACCCTTCGTGGGTGGAGCCCTGTGTGGACTCGCGCAACCGTTTCCCTTGGGTGGAGCCCTGTGTGGACTCGCGCAACCGTTACCCTTCGTGGGTTGAAGTCTCCATCAACGTGGATGTAGGATAGCACCACCTATCCGAACCACGGGAAAAACATCCGTGTCTCTAATAGCGTTTGAATTCTCCAAACCCTTCCCTTTACATTCTAGCAAGTTGCAAGCCTTACTTTCCGCTGCCAATATACTCTTTGCATGCTTGCTTGAATTGTGTGATGATTGCTTGACTTTTCCTAAAATAGCTAAAATCTTCCAAGAACTAAAATTGGGAAAAGGTTAAGTTTTTATTTGTTGAAGTAGTCTAATCACCCCCCCTCTAGACATACTTCGATCCTACAAGTGGTATCAGAGCCTTGGTCTCCATTTGCTTGATCTCCATAGCTTTTGGTGGTCATAGCCTTGGTTTCACAACCTAGGAGAGTATGGCGTCTAGCAAGGGAAATTATCACCGTAGAGGTCCTTACTTTGATGGTACTAATTTTGCTAGTTGGAAGCATAAAATGAAAATGCATATTCTTGGACATAACCCCGCCGTTTGGGCTATTGTGTGTGTTGGTTTGCAAGGTGACTTCTTTGATGGGAAAGAACCAAACCGTGAAGCTACCGCGGATGAGTTGAAGATGTTGCAATACAATGCTCAAGCTTGTGATATTCTCTTCAACAGATTGTGCCCCGAAGAATTCAACAAAATCAGCCGCCTTGAGAATGCAAAGGAAATTTGGGACACTTTGATTGATATGCACGAAGGTACCGACTCCGTCAAGGAATCCAAGTTGGATGTGCTTCAAAGCCAACTTGACAAGTTCAAGATGAAGGATGGTGAAGGTGCCGCTGAAATGTACTCTAGGCTTGCTCTCATCACAAATGAGATTGCCGGCTTAGGAAGTGAAGAGATGACCGATAGATTCATCATCAAGAAGATCCTAAGAGCCTTGGATGGAAAATATGATACCGTGTGCACATTGATCCAAATGATGCCCAATTACAAAGATCTCAAGCCAACAGAGGTGATTGGAAGAATTGTTGCTCATGAGATGTCACTTAAGGATAAAGAGGAACTTCACAACAAATCAAGTGGTGCCTATAAAGCCTCATGTGAAGCCCCTACATCATCAAGTGAGAAACAAGACTTCAATGAAGAATTGAGCTTAATGGTGAAGAACTTCAACAAGTTCTACAAGAGTAGAAGCAAAGATAGAAGCTCCAAGTCAAGGTCCTACAATGACAAAAGATCTTCTAGTCGAGAGCGAAACTGTTACAACTGTGGAAGACCCGGACACTATTCCAATGAGTGTACGGCTCCCTACAAGAGAAGAGAAGATTCTCCAAAAAGAAGAAGCAAAGGATCACCACCAAGAGAAAGAAGGAGTAGAGATGATCGTTATGAACAAAGATACTCACGGAGAAGCAAGGATTCGGAAAGGAAGGAAAAATCATCAAGGAGCTATACAAGACGAAGACATCAAGCTCATGTTGGTGAATGGGTATCCGGCTCCGACTCCGACAGCCACTCCGAGAGAAGTTATCACTCCGACTCCGAAGATACTCAAGATGAAGGTGTTGCCGGTCTAGCACTTGTGTCAACCAACTCCTACGGCATATTTGACTCACCAAATGAAGGAATTGGAAGATGCTTCATGGCCAAAGGTCCTAAGGTAACACACCCCGAGTATGTTGATTTCAATAGTGATGAAGATGACTTGTTAGGTGATGATTTGCTTGGTGAAAACTCTAGTGATGAATACTATGATGAAAGACCAATTAATCATGCTAATCAAGAGAAAACGAGTGACAATGAAAAGGATAAGATTGAGGCTCTAACTAAAGAACTAAAAACTCTTAAGTTAGCTCATGACACTATCTTCGAAGATCACCGAGAACTTTTAAGAGCTCATGAGAAACTATGCTTTGAAAAGCTCAATCTTGAGCAAGAGCATGAGTTCTTAAAGGCAATCAATGATGATCTCCGCAAGAAAAGTTCTTCTTACATTGCCAAGCATTTACTCTTATCCACTTACATGCCTCAAGTCAAGTCTAGTAACAAGAAAGATTCTTCCTCTAGTAGTAACAATGATCATGCTAAATCCAATATTGTTGCTTCTAGTAGTTCTCTTGATTCCACTAATGATTCTCTTAGCCAAGTTACACTTGAGCAAGAAAATAGCTTACTGAAGGGAATTATAGAGAAAGGAGTGTACAAGAGCCTTGCCGGGAGTAAGCAATTCGAGGAAATTGTGCGCAAGCAAGGAATGCACCGGAAGAATCAAGGTGTTGGTTTTGAACGAAAGTTCAATGCCAATGGAGTTGAATGGGAAGAAGATCAATACCCCAAGACGAAGTTTGTCCCTCAACAAGAGAAGTATACTTCTTTCAAGGGGACACAAGCTCAAGATGATCTTCCACCACAAGACTACGAGCAAAAAGGCAAGGACAAGCTTCAAGAGGAAATTGATGCATTTGAAGAAGCTCCAAAGACCTTAGTCAAGTGGATTCCCAAGACTACTTCAAGTTCCACTTCATCAAGTACGACTACAACTCCAAGGATTCCCATCAAGATGATGTGGATCCAAAAGAAGAAGAACTAGAGAGTTCTTGAGGGTGACTCCGCCAACATACTTCACTCTTATCATTTTTGCAAGAACAAGTGCAATCAACTTCCACATCTTGCACTAGTTCAAGGAGTCACAAACCCTCTTGTTGGTAAGACAAGGGACAAGGTAACCTAAAAGTTTTCATGGACATCATCTTTTGTGTGCATCACTCTATGTCTATGGATATCCTTGTTTGTTCCTTGTGGGACTAACCCATGTAGGTATTGAAAGTGCAATTCACTCAAATGGATAGCTCCAAGAGATCTACATCAACATTGAGCATCCACATCTTCAATATCTACATGAAGTCATCATCGACAAAACCCAAGGTTAGTTCATCCCTCTTAGGGGGGATATCACATCTAGGGGGAGCTTTACTCTAAGACTGAGCTAAAGCAACTCTAAAGATGTGAACAAAACAATGCTTTATGTAAAAGTGGTAACCCCACTTGAGCTTAAACGATGAGTATGACCTACGATCAAGTGTTCTCACTTGACTCCTAAGTCAATATACTCATATATAGATGACCTAGTCATCGCAAATTGCTTGATAGATGCTAGAATTGGTTGTGCATGCCTTGCCACATATTTCATTTGCCATCTTATTGTGTGAGCATGCTGATTGCATATTTTACTCATTCGAGGACATCCACTTGTTGTTTTGACTGTTTGGCTTTATCCTCTTTTGCCAAGTGGATGGACAAGAATGCCTAAGAACCTCCTCTAGCTATCTATGCTTTTCTCGTCTCAAACTCTATTCATGCTGCATCACAAAATTTGATCAAGTCAGATTCGAACCACTCTGTGTGAGGAGCGCTCGGAGTCCCCGATTCGTCATAGACTTAAACTTCCAAAACCTCTTTATGATTCTCGGTCTGACCGATACTCCACTTTCGGTCCTACCGAGATCATTAAGTTGATCTAGGTTTTCGATCTCGGTGCAACCGATTTGAACCTTTCGGTCACACCGAGTTTCAGTAACTGCACGTAGTTATGAATCTCGGTGCCACCGAGTTGTTCCACTCGGTCACACCGACAGGGTCGGGCTATATATAGTCACGGGCAAAATTTGGAAATTCCTCCGAACCCCTTCGCCCGCGCGATAGCCTGCTCTGCCCTCGAGGTCTCCGGATCGTCTTCTCGCCGCCAGCAGCCTCCTGTCGCTGGTCTCTGCCGCCGTCAACGGGAATTCTGCCCCGCCGTTGCCGCCGTAGCAAGTCCCCGCCGAACTAGGGTATGGACTTGATTTTTGTGCTATTCCTCGATCTGATTCCTAGCACATTGTGATCATACTGTTTCTAGCCACATTTGATAAACTTCTATCTAGTCAAAACGCTCATAGATTAGGTTTGATTCGAAAATTCTAGGTTTAGGTTTCCGCAGAAACCATCTCGGACCCACCGAGTTGAAAAACTCGGTCCCACCGATTTGGCTTATGCCATTGCACAAGTGAGACTCGGTCTGACCGAGAATTACTTATCGGTGTGACCGATTTTTGAACTCACTGAAACCCTAGCAGTCTCGGTGCCATCGAACTGTGACTCGGTCCTACCGAGTTCACTAGTTTAGGTTCCAAAACTGCTTCGGTATCACCGAGTTTGAAAATCGATAGATCCGAGATGATTTCAGTGGGAAACTAAAACTAAGTTTTTGGATCATTCTTTTTGCAAAAATCTCTGCATTTTGTGATGCTCATCCACTCTATCTCCTCTATAATCTATTCACATGGTCAGCAGTCAGTTTGCATCATGTCAGACCAGGGTGAGAGCCAAAACTTGTCAGAGCAGCAAGTGCACTTGAGTGAGGGCACTAGCCCCTCAAGTTCCTCAGATGATGGCAGCAGGAGCACACCCAGCAACCTGCCTAAAGCTACCACTAGACAAAGGAAGAAGAGAACCCCAGATTCTGAAGATGAGGACAATGTGGCAGAGGAAGAGGCCACTTCCAAGAGAGTTGAGCCAGCTCAAGGCTCAAAGCCAGGCCTGAAAATCAAAAGGCCAGCAGGCAGGCAGCCCATGTCAAAGGCTAGAGCCTCAACTGAGAAGCCCACTTCCCAAGAGCCAGCTGCAGCTGAGGGCAAGAAAAGGAAAGAAAGAGTGAAGAAGACTGTGGCTAGAGTGCTTGGGAAGGCCTCCATCATGGTAGAAGAGGATGAGGAAGAAGAGGCAGCTGCACCAGCGCCCAAGGCAGCCAAACTTATGGGAGATGCCATAAGGTCAGGGGGAGCTGCATCCAAGCCCAAGGAAGCACCTAAGGCTGCATCTAAGCCTAAGAGTGCACCAAAGAGAAACACAAGAAGCATCCCAGCCACTGAGAAGAACAAGGCCCCAGTGCCTGAGACTGTTGCTGAGGATGAGGAAGAGAATGTCCTTCGGAAGCTCAAGCCCAAGATCCCAGACCACAACGATGCTCATCCTGTGGCTAAGGATATGAAGCTCAGGAGAGACTCGGGGCTCAGGAAATGGAGAGAAGCAGATCCATACGCTTCTAGGAGAAGGACTACAGTGGACTACATGGGATTTCTATGAGACTGTGCTGCTAGATAAGAAGCCCATTTTCTGTGATATGCGATGGGTTGATTGGACATATATCAAGGAGAATGAGGAGCACTATCCTGGAGTGCAAGACAGCTTCATAGCTTGTGGAGTAGCTGACTTTGTTGGGCAGAAGCTCACAAAGTGGAACGAGGAACTTATCATGCAATTCTACTCCACAGCTCACTTTTATCCGGATGGCAGGATCACATGGATGTCAGAAGGTACAAGGTACCACTCTACTGTTGAGGAATGGGCGAAGCTAATCAATGCTCCAGAGGAGCAAGCAGATGACTTGGATATCTATGCCAAGAAGAAGATGGACCATAACTCCATGTCCAACATGTACAAGGAGATTCCGAATGAAGCACTCGACACGTTCAAGTTTGGCTCAGTGCATTATCTGCTATCAGGATTGCCTATGATCAACTGGATCCTTAGGCACACCCTTCTGCCCAAGTCCGGAGATCACAAGATGATCAGAGGTCACGCAATCAATTTGCTTCATGTTTTTGACGTGCCTCAAAAATTCAAAGTCATGAGCCTCATAGTGGAAACGATCAAAAGGACTGCGGCAGATCAGAAGAGGAGCTGTGGATATGCCCCTCAGATTCAGGAGCTCATCAACTCCAAGATGGGCACGGGCGTATATTTTTTGGATAAGGAACACCTGCCCATCCGTCCAGATTTCGAGGACAATGAAGTTGTTATAACTGAGAACGAGCCATCATCTGCCCAAGCATTTGCAAAGAAGGAGAAGGCGAAGAAGGAAAAAGCTGCCAGGATGCCTACTCAAGCGGAGGCATCTGATTACTTCTTGAAGACCAAACAAGAGCAGCTTGGTTACTTGATTGCATCCACGCTGAGAATTGAGCAAAGTCTGGCCAACCTCACTAAGAATCAGCAGAGCCTAGAGAGGATCATGGAACAGAAGTTCTATGACTTGGATGTCAAAGTAACGGAAGTTCAGTCTGCAGTAGAGCAGCTCCAGGAGGACATGAATGAGAGGAGAGGCAGGACCATGACTCATGCTTTTTCTAGAGTGCCACGAGGCCCGAGGTCGTCTGCCGTGCCAGTTGCTGACACCAGAGCCACTACTTCAGCACCAGCTACAGCCTCAGCTCCAGCGTCTACTTCAGCTCAAACTCCAGCGACTACTTCAACATCTACAGAAGCCTTCGTCCTTGGAGTGATCCGGACTCCACCACCACCTGAAGATCAAGCCTGAGCGTCGATCTAGTACTATGCATTTTCTAGGAACTTTTTGGTAACTTGTTGCCAAAGCGGGAGAAGATGTATAGATCATAGGCTTCGAGAGAGAGAGAGTGTTGCTTTTCTCTCTTGCTTTATTTGGTGGTTTTTCGAACCTTTTCTGCTTTTGAGTGCTTGATACTACGTCATTATTTGTGAGACATTGATGATCATGTGTTTGATCATAAGCTACACTTAATGTTTGCTTAATGCTTGCTTAAATATTATCATTCTATCTATCGTTTGTGATCATTCACTATTCTTGGTGATGAGTGCATGTATTTCATTCTTATCATTTTGAGCGCTCCACCAAGATGTATGTGACATGGAAGAGTAACCCATGACTCTAACTCTTTGTGCATTTGCAGTCCAAAGCAAATTTTAAATATGCACAAATTTAGGGGGAGCTCTTACTTATTACATACTTCTCAAAGCGACGATATACTTCATGCTTATTATCATTTGTCAAAGCTTTGATCTATATGTTGTCATCAATTACCAAAAAGGGGGAGATTGAAAGTGCAACTATCCCTAGGTGGTTTTGGTAATTCATAACAACATATAGCTCATTGAGCTAATGCTATTCCAAGGTGATTATTCCAGGAAAGCTCAATGATTGGCATGGCATGGATGTGAAAGTGGAACCCTCAAAATGCTAAGGACAAAGGATTGGCTCAAGCTCAAAAGCTCAAGACTCTTCATTTTATATTTTAGTGATCCAAGATCACATTGAGTCCATAGGAAAAGCCAATACTATTAAGGAGGGATGAGGTGTTGCTTAATGAGCCTCTTGCTTCATGTGCTTAATGATATGCTCCAAAACCCTCAACTACTTTCCCATATCCACATATGACCTAAAACTCTAAGCCAAACTCGGTCCTACCGATTCTTCCTATCCGGCGCCACCGAGTTTCACTTGTCATTAGCCACTGCCAAACCCTAGCAATTCGGTTCTACCGATAAGGATCTCGGTCCCACCGAGATGGGGTTGCAAACTCTCTGTTTCCCTTTCGTAACTTTTCAGTCCCACCGAAAGAGCGAATCGGTCCCACCGAGATTGCAATGTAAACTCAGTGTTTCCCCTTTGTAACTTTTCGGTCTCACCGAGTTCCACTCGGTCTCACCGAAAGAGCAAATCGGTCCCACCGAGTTTGCCTGACCAACTCTCTGGTTAGCTAATTACCAAATTCGGTCTCACCGAGTTTGTGTAATTGGTCTCACCGAGATTACGTTATGCCCAAACCCTAACCGAATCGGTCCTACCGAGTTGCATGTCAGTCCCACCGAAATTCCTAACGGTCACTAGGTTTACTACTTCGGTCAGACCGAGTTTTCTGATTCGGTCCCACCAAGATTGGTAAATTGTGTGTAACGGTTGGATTTTGTGTGGAGGCTATATATACCCCTCCACCTCCTTCTCATTCGATGAGAGAGCCATCAGAACACACACACCATTCCTACTCATATGTTCTGAGAGAAAACCACCTACTCAAGTGTTGAGATCAAGACATTCCATTCCTACCATATGAATCTTGATCTCTAGCCTTCCCAAGTTGCTTTCCACTCAAATCTTCTTTCCACCAAATCCAAATCCTATGAGAGAGAGTTGAGTGTTGGGGAGACTATCATTTGAAGCACAAGAGCAAGGAGTTCATTACCTACACACCATTTGTTACTTCTTGGAGAGTGGTGTCTCCTAGATTGGCTAGGTGTCACTTGGGAGCCTCCGACAAGATTGTGGAGTTGAACCAAGGAGTTTGTAAGGGCAAGGAGATCGCCTACTTCGTGAAGATCTACCGCTAGTGAGGCAAGTCCTTCGTGGGCGATGGCCATGGTGGGATAGACAAGGTTGCTTCTTCATGGACCCTTTGTGGGTGGTTGCTTCTTCGTGGACCCTTCGTGGGTGGAGCCCTGTGTGGACTCGCGCAACCGTTGCCCTTGGGTGGAGCCCTGTGTGGACTCGCGCAACCGTTACCCTTCGTGGGTTGAAGTCTCCATCAACGTGGATGTAGGATAGCACCACCTATCCGAACCACGGGGAAAACATCCGTGTCTCCAATAGCGTTTGAATTCTCCAAACCCTTCCCTTTACATTCTTGCAAGTTGCATGCCTTACTTTCCGCTGCCAATATACTCTTTGCATGCTTGCTTGAATTGTGTGATGATTGCTTGACTTCTCCTAAAATAGCTAAAATCTGCTAAGAACTAAAATTGGGAAAAGGTTAAGTTTTTATTTGGTGAAGTAGTCTAATCACCCCCCTCTAGACATACTTCGATCCTACAGCATCACAGCCGGCCACGGGAGGCAGGAGCACGCAACACGACCGGTGCTGCTTTGGGCGGCTGGAGCAAGAAGACTAGAGGTTGAAGAAGCACTACGGCCGTTGGATGGACATCGTACGATCACTGCAGCTAGAATCGTTTATATTGACTAAGTTGACAAAGCCCTTGGTACGCGTCAACTTAGTAGGCCCACAGCTCGGATTTGGCAGAGAACATATAGCTCATTTGCGATTTGTAAGAATGTACAGCCCATTTTTTTTTAATTCTAATGGAATTTACTACATCCCATTTACAGTTTGTTAATAGTACAGCCCAACTTCTAGCTAGGACAATGATTAATAATTTCAACCAACCGCTCAAAACAGAATTCAAAAAAATTCCCACATTTTGATGGGATCCGAAATATTTTTATCCGACATTTCTAGTTAGGTTAAATATAATTTCAAAATAAAGTTGTATTACGTTAAAATCCAACAAAATATTGCGCGCGCAACAAGTAATGAAATTAAAATTTTCAAATTCCAAAAATAATATATTTTTCAAACTAATTACGTGTTTGGTGCATAGTAACTATCCAGTTATTATAATTACATCCCATTTATTATTTCTTAAAGTCCATTTTCTTGTTAAGCCTAATGCACACCTCCTAGGAAAGTTTGCAGCCTAGCGGGGCGGAGAATAACAAGTTGACCCGGATATTGTGTACAACTGACGGCCCAGTTGCATTGTTGATGTTGAAAAAAAGGTCTGTGTAGTACAGTACAACCTAACATGGTTACTCAGCCCACATTCAGCGACGCCGGAAAGGCCCAAACAAGGCTTCTGTACAACTTTTTGAAGTCACTGAGCTCAATTAATAACTTAAGAAAAAGTTAGATTACAGTGGAACCTAATTAAAAGCTGTCACGAGCAAATAAATAATTCAACGGGTCCCACTTGTGCGTGTGTGCGCGTGTGTGTGTGTGAGAGAGAGAGAGATAGAGAGAGAGACCCATCGGTCGATGCTCGTAAATACATCTTTCAGCCATATGCATTGTTGATGCTCAGTAAAAACTTATATAGTTGACACAATCATATAGAACATCATAGCACACTGAACTTGCATACAAAAATTTCACGCAGGCAGCACAATTAGGATGGAAGCAGTGGATCACTACGGGAAGGGCTATGTTGAAACCAACGAAGTCGTACATAACGGTTCATCGTCTTTATCAATGACGGGGAAATATCTTGAATGTTGTGCAAAGAAAACAAACAGACAACACAATAAGTTCTGCTAGCACATTAAGTTGACGTACAGCCCTTTCTAAAAAAATCAGGTACAAAATTAGAATAGGTCACAATCAAATGTACTGGCATATCAGTTCTTCACACCCATAGCTCGGATTTAACTAGTATCTGACAAGATTCAGTTGTTACCTCAAATTAGAGCACATCCAGGCAGCCAGCCCTGCCTCTTCTCCCAAAGAAGCAGTGGCCTCCGCCGCGCGATGGAGTAGGCTCTGTGCCATCCATCGTTCCGAGCAACACGGGGAAAGTCTAACGTTGCCTCCTGTAATGGACGTCGTCGATGGACCCTGACACCAGCGGTGGCGGCAGGACTTCGATTGATGGATTGACCACTTCTTCGACATGCACGAACACTCGATACAAGTACATCCCTAATGTGGTCCGCGGCGGCCTTGGTGGCGACAAATAGTTCAACCCTGGTTCCTGCACCGGTATCTCAACACCAATCACCTTCGGTATGGTGGACGGCTTCTTCATCCATGCCATAACCGTCAGAGCCCAGCTGTCTGGAGGAACAAACATACTTACGAGCTCACCTCCAAGGTCGTTGATAAGCTCATTCATGGACTCGCTGTTCCAAGCACGTCGAGGCATGCCGTGGAAGGTAAGCTTTGTTAAAAACTCAAGCTCAGATGGCACCGAGCCCCATCCTGGGTGCCACCGATCAAAGCTCACCAGCGCGCCATCGCAGAACAAACGCCAGGAAGATTCGAACACACGACTACAGTCAAAAGTTGTCTAGAACCTGACGAAGAAATCAGCCGGTGGTGGATAGACTTCGACGAGCAAGTCACTTATTTGGATGCCGTGTGCAATGCCAAGAGCTTTGACAAGGTCGTCCGGCGAGACGGGAGGCCGGTCGCCGTTGATGGTTATCATCAGCACTTTGCCGGAAAACTGGTCGTCAAGCGTCGCCATGCCACTGTTGAGTGACAGCACGCAGCGACCGAAGGCAGGATGGACCTCAGGATCTCCGGCTCGGAGATCCGCGTTGACCGGCGACATGATAGTGCGCTTGAGTACAAGGAGTATAGGAGGGGGATTTGGGGGAACTCGAGTACGAATCAAGATTCCAGAGGTGGGGGAGGGGCGGGAGACTGGGGATGAAAAGGTAGCATGAATTTCGAGCACGCGCCAATATGCTCTCGGCGCGCAAGCGCACGAAAACACCGGTAGCGCCCACATGTCGGCCTAAGAGTCCTTATTCTTTCTTTTTCGGAGAGCCCGGCCTTTTTTCAGGATCTTTTGAGAGCCCGGCCTGAGACTCATAATTGGCCGGTTTGGCATTGCGTTGCTACTCGGCCCATATTCAACGACACCTCACTGGCCCAAACAAGTGTAAATCATCGAAAAGACACTGAGCTCAAATTATATAACTTGAAAAAAGGAGATATACTCTGAACACTGGAGAATGGTGATGCCCTCATTTAGCCCACCAGTAGTTTAAGACAATAAACAGTTTGAAACAGCGATATATACAACATTCAAACACTGACTAGTGACTACTACTAACATAAACAGCAAGACATGATAGTTCATAAGAAGTCTTGCTACACCACCAAAACGCACCCATCTACAGCGCTTAGACTCTCGTGATCCAGGCGAGAATGACATTCTAAACAGAAGCAACTATTACATAGTAAGAGTGACATAGATGAGGATGACCAAATGACAAGGAATATGCATAACAAAAGAAAGAACTACCCATCCAGAACTAGCAGCAAAGACAACAAAGTCATTCGAAGAGATGATCGAACACCATCATAATTTGCAGCCCTGCTTCAGCAACCAGTGATCCGTAGACACCAGTACTCCACCCTTTCGATGCAACGGCCCAATTACCTATTAACCTGAAGGCTTGAACCACATCACTGCCTATCGTAATTGAGACATCCAAGGATCAAAGTTAATCCAGATGCCTTTGTCATTCTCACCTTCTTTTGGCTATAGGCTGTATCGTTGACAGTCAGGGGAGTTTGCTCCTGGACTCCTAGGGCTCGCCGTGTAGACACAGTTTTCCATAGCAAACAGAGCCTCTCTGCCATCAAGGTCCTTGCCAATGGTGATCTCCTGGTTAATCGGATAATTGAGTCCTAGAAATAGAGAATATGAACCAAGGCTGTTTAACCGCCTCCAACTAAAAAATCCTAAAGGCCCCAACAAGCTGGTATCCTGCTCATAGACGTAACAGCCACTGTCCGGATACTCACGTATTACACGGTGCTTGTATACAGTGGGGTTTTTGCAATATAACTTTTCCGGCTCATGTGTCTGAATGATCATCAGTCTTTTGCCGTCGTTTGATCAAGCGAGGAACAAGTTGTGCTTCCCTATTTTTGGCAAAGGTGGTGTGATTACAAAGGGCACTAACTGTAGGGACACTGCATCATATCAAAAAGGATAGGCATTGTTAATGTAAGATCAGCATTGTTCAGAGTATGAGTAGGATAATGCAAGAAACAGCATTGATATGTCCCTATTGGAACTGGGAGGAAAATACAGGGAAATGTATACTGGGTTCGGAAATATAGAAGTGCCATGCATGGTTACACTCATGTTATCTCGCAATCGATTCTTCACAGGAAACTACCATGTCATGCATGTTATGTAATCATTTTCTGTCCTCACAAACAAATTCTTCAAGGTAACTAACAGACCATGCATTGTTATATACTCGTGTTCTGTGGGCAAAAATTTTGTCAGGATATTATTCTAGCCATTGATTGCTGAAGGGAGAATATAGGTATGTACACATGGTAAGCATTGCAGGATTTCACTACTTCCAAATATAGAGTTCTCCATATGCACATTTACTTCCCTGATGTATGGTTAGATGAAACCAACAGTGTGGTGCATGTTTCTACAATCTTCTGCAAAACAAGGTCCGTCCAACTGACGTAGTAATCTAGATGACTTGGACTGCGATGGTAATACTCTATATAATCCAACGGAGGAAGGATAATCTCATGGGAGGTCTGGAAGTTCACGAGCACCAACTTTTTACCGTCTTCTCTGAAGGTATCCATCCAGTGGGAGTTCATGCCGACCCAGTACATACCTGCCAAGAAGTTTCAGGCGATGGTGATCGGATCGATGTCAAGGGAAATGATGTACGGCCACCCACTACATACCTGCAAAGAAGTTTCGGCTAATGGACATCGGATTGAAGTCGAGGGGCATCATGCACGCCTTCGTATCATGGTGAGCCAATCTCGCAAGACCAGATCGCAGCAAGCAGGGTGTCTTGAAAAGCTTAGGCCTCGCTTTGACGATGGCCGTGTGCATGTCCCTCGAGCATGCAGCCAGCCGCAGGGCGCTCAACATATCCATACACGAACAACAGAGGTCGAGGATGTCACTGGGGAGATTGCTCCAATCGCGGCTCATATGGATGCTACGTGGTTCGCGTTTGGCCATGGTGGAGTTTGGAAGGGGGCTTGATTTACGGGGGAGAAGGATGTCGGTGTTAGAGCGGCTAGCGAGGGAATAGTGGTACTAGGGGAGGTGAGTGAGGCGACGATACATGGGGGCACACTGAGATGGAGACGGAGACGGAGAAGGAGATGGAGATGGAGTGGTGCTATGGGAGCGGAGAGGGAGACGAGGCGAGGCACCAATGCGATGTACAGCGGTGGTGACAGACTGCACAGTGCACAGGGTGAGGCTGACTTTGGTAACCCGAACACGCCGCCTGGACTAGTGTCAGGCGCAGGGTGTTGTCACTTCACTGTGAGGACCGGATGAATAGTATTTTGACCATCAAGTGTACCACAGTTGTACTACTACTAGTAGTAGTAGGAACATGAGTACTCCAGTATTGTATAGCGGAAATAGGTCTCCCGTGCTAGCATGCCTGTCCACTTCATCGTTCAAGTATCATCCATATTGCGAGCAAAACCAAATTCTCGTGCATGCCCAATCAACGCCCTGCCGCGATGCATGCAGTGGTTGTTCTGGTGCATCAAGGACGGCATGCAGATCATTCCACACTTGAGAAGAGGAAAAATGGAAAGGTAGAATGCGGCAGCAGAGGAAGAGAACGCTGGATAACGAGGCTAGGAGGGGATTGAGCAGGAAGTTAATGCTCCACGCCTAAAGGTTTTGGGAAAACCTGATTTTCATAAGGTGACTTATACTCACCTAAACGGAGGGAGTATTCCTTAACCAGAGAATGCTGTGTCTCCCACTCACGCGCTCAAAAAAACTACGACATATTTTTTATCTGTTTGCATAGGTCCCACCTATCAGGAAGGATGGGCACGTACACGAACAAGTACGACTCATCAGTCTACCCGCATAGCCTTTTCGTTTAGTCTACCTAGCCGTCTAATCAACTGCCTGCACGCCACTTCTCCCATTTACTTCTCCATCGAGAACCGATTCTCCTCGGGTTCATCACCTCCCCTTCGTCTTCATTTGCATCCAAACCCCACTGCGTTCACATTGTTTTAACCTCTTTAAATAATCATCTACTACTTCAGTTAGACTAGCCATCTAATCCTAATTCTCCAAACCATAGCCCTCCATTCCAGCGGTTCCAAATGGCGATAGAGATCGAGATGCAGGTTTTTAGCGTCCAACATGTCCTCGTCGAAGGCTTGATGTGCATAGTTGCCACCGTCACCGTCCACCCAAGGGTTGTTCGGCAGTGGATCAACAATGTATCCAACTCCCTCGAAAAGGTAGAGACGAGGGTCATCGGTCTCGACGCAGAGTACACAGAGCATGCCCCTGGGAAGATCCAGCGCGCCCCGTCCTTCAGCTGTGCCATGAAGATGATGTTTTGGTGTACCACATCATACACTCGCCCTCCATACCAGGTGAGCTTCATGATTTCTTGTCTCGGGGGGACGTATACTTCTGTGGGCCAGCCATCGAAGGGGACAAACAAAAGCTGGAGCCGTACAACCTTGATTTGAAAAGCATCGCTGACCTACAAACCAGAATCAAAATTCATGTAGAAGATTGTGATAAACAGACACTATCCCTATTCGACGTAGCAAATTTTGTGCTCGGTACAAATCTTCAGAAGGGTGACAAGACGGTGGCATTAAGGTCGTCTAGATGGGAGAATTATCCCTTGACGTACGAGCGGATAAAATATGCTGCCCTCGATGCCCGTGTGAGTTTCTAGATAGCTGCAAGGTCCAAAGAGCTTGTTGCGAAGCCGTCTCCCATAAGAAGAAGAAGAAGAAGAAGAAGAAGAAGAAGAAGAAGAAGAAGAAGAAGAAGAAGAAGAAGAAGAAGAAGAAGAAGAAGAAGAAGAAGAAGAAAAGGCTGCACCAGCAGGAGAGCATTATGGATGGATGAACTATTTCCTCTCTTGTAAAAAAATTATTCCCTCTCGGTGTATATTGATATAGATGGACTATTTCAATGGTGTGCATGTCTTTGGAACAGAGTAGTAGCGTGGGTCCGCTTGACTATAAGGAACTATTTATCCGCATATATAGCTTTCTCTGCTACTCCTTCCAGTGATCGGTATGCAGTGCATGTGTCCGTAGACATGATAGCTTGTCCATGGAAGTTCAACTACGGCGACCATCATGTTTCATCTCGCGATTCCCACGACGCCTCTCCAACCCACGCCACCACGCCCCCCGACGTGCGCCTCACCCCTCTCGGCCGCACTGCCCCTCTGCCTTTGTGTGCATGACATGTGGGCCACCTAAAATGCGGCGAGCATCAACTTTCTACCACAGCCACCCGCGATTCCCATGACGCCGCTCGAACCCATGAAACCACACGTCCCCCGACCTGCGGCTCACCCCTCTTGGCCCCACTGCCCCTCTGCCTATGGGAGCATTACATGTGGACCAGTCACCTATCGGGTCCACATGTTATTGACTCAAAGGTAGGTGTAGTAAGGCACTAAAGCTAAGTCCCGACGGCCCTGAGAGGGAAATGTAACTCCTGCGCCAGGGCTTGTGGTGCTCCCGCAGCACGAACTCGTGCCAAACTCGAGATTTGTTTCTTTACTATACATGCACGCAATGATTTAATGGACATTGTAATCTCAACATGTGATGGGGAGCTCTAAATTTGAATTTGAAACTTATAAAACGAAAAGATTCAAAACAAATAAACTAGGAGAGAGGGAGTATATCGTAGGATGTGTCCCATACAAAATAAGTCCCCTGGTTTGTCACCGCGAAGATGCGGTTAGAAACGAGCACAGCGTCTTCCTACTCGTACGGCAACAAATCGGCCGCAGACAGCATGGTCCGCCTTTGACCGCCATGTGCAAGGTTCGTGCTATCTTATTCAATCTCACCGTGGTTCCATCGTACCAATTCAAACGGTGGCCCGTTGCATGGCTGATCCCAATGTTGGACAAAGGTTCTACGGGAATGGTGCCACCGTTGTAAATGTTGTGCAAATTGATGCTGGTACCCTCCCGTACATATGCAAGCCAATGGATCCAAAGTAGTAGAATAATACTTGTTCACGTGCTTGAAA
The DNA here is from genome assembly GCF_003073215.2 of Triticum urartu. Classification (NCBI taxonomy): domain Eukaryota; kingdom Viridiplantae; phylum Streptophyta; class Magnoliopsida; order Poales; family Poaceae; genus Triticum; species Triticum urartu. The sequence goes on along the minus strand of NC_053028.1, from coordinate 587,642,462 downwards.
TATAAACACTCTAGTTTTGATATACATGTGTCAGCAGACATGACAGCTTGTCCATGGAAGTTGAACCATGGCGACCATCATGTTTCTTGTTTCTACCACTGCCACACCCACACGTGATTCCCACGACGCCGCTCCAACCCACGGCACGACGTCCCCCGACGTGGACATGGATCCTCTGACGTGGCTATCACTGCCTTGCCCTGCCTTTCCTTCGCTGACAGGTGGGACCCACGCTTATGGGTCCCACATGTCAGTGACAGAATGGTAGGATTGTTCGTGTCAGGGGATCCTCATCCCCCCGACGTGCCCCTCATCCTTCTCGGTCCCACCGCTCCTCTGCCTTTGTGTGCATGACATGCGGGCCAGCTGAACTGCGGCGACCATCAACTTTCTACCACAGACACCCGATTGGACGCGGTTTGCCTGCTCCGCTGCTGTGCTCCGATCCGTACTCCCGCACCATCGAATTTTCATCCAGCGGCTATGACACATTTCGTCCCGGGCATCAATCTTCAGCTGGAGTACTTATGTACTCCCTCCATTTCTTTTTAGTCTGCATATAAGATTTGGTCAAAGTCAAGCTTTGTAGAGTTTGACTAACTTTATATTAAAACATATAAACATTCACAATATGAAATCAATATTATCAGATGCACCAAGAAATATATTTTCATACTATATAGTTTTAGTATTATAGATGTTCATATTTTTTAATATAAATTTGGTCAAACTTTGTGTAGTTTGACTTTAACCAAATCTTATATGCGGAGTAAAAAGAAACGGAGGGAGTACTACAGGTAGTACCCGCCGGTGTGGCCATCTATGCCTCATAACGCCCCGACGCCCAGCTGTGGCACCCTCGCCACGGCCACGCCACCACTGGCCGGTTCATCTCGAACGAGTGAGTCACAAACCACGCCACCGCCATGAGAATGACATGTGGGCCAGACGCATTTAAGGTCCGCATGTCATTGACTCATAGGCCGGGCACTAAGCCACTGAAGTTCGGTCCCGTGGGCCCCGAGAGGGAAATGTAACTCCTGCGGCAGGCCTCGTGGTGCTCCCGCAGTACGAGCTCGTGCCAAAACTAGAATTTGTTTCTTACTACTACCAACTAGTACTAGTAAGGTACACGTGCATTGCACGCATGAGATTCTGGTGGTTTGTGTATTATGCTTCTACATGTGGAGCTTTATGGATTCTAACATGTGGCAAAATCTGGTGGAATGTAAGGTTAGGCAAGTTTGATTAATTTAGGTGAGTGTTTGGTTCAAGCCACACCTTAGGCAAGCCACACTAAGGCCCCACATGACATACACACAAAAAATGTGGCAAGATTCCCTTAGGCTTGCCAACTTGTGACTCTCATTTTGAAGAACTAATAACTTTGCCAAAGCTTAGTTGTGGCAAAGTTAGTCATGAATTAAGTTCAACCATGGAGTCTTCTAGATTATACATGTGGCAGAATCTGGTGGATGATATCCAATGGCCAGTAGTGCTCGGATTTGCCATCTTTGTACCGTCGGATTGGCTTCATCCAATGACCAACTTTCAAAGTTTTTCACACACTATATAGGGGGTATATATATAGATGTGCCGGTCCGTTGCAATGGATCCAAAGTATATCTATTTAGTGGAGTGCACTCTAAACACATTAACTATTTATTTTTCTCTAACCTTCCGTAGCCATGCAACCAAGCCACATAAGCTTCATGGATGCCCCCCACATCATATTATTCATACTACGTTGATTGAAAAAAAGATAAATCACCCAAAACAAGATCTTCCCATTTTTTGTTCCTACGATGTTGTGTCGTGCACGTACCTACTAGTTGTATAGTGGTAGTACTAGTAGTATAGTATTAGGAGTACAGGCTTGGTACTAGTAGGAGTAGTACTAGTATGGAATGCTCCTACTCTATCAATGAGCCCCGTCTGACACCAAATTTCTTGGCTTCCGTGCTACAGCTAGATCTTCCCCTCGTTTCTGTTTTCCAACCCGGCGGCAGGCGGGGTGTCGGTTTGCTCAACGGCGGTCCCACATGAAAGTGAAAATGCTAGGCAACACGCCTTCTGTAAGCTATGTGTCGTGCCGGACGGGCCGTGTTGTACTCCCAATTCCCGGGCGTGTGGGGGTGCGACACGAACTCGGCAGGCCTTTTCCTTTTACCAGCAATGTGCCCATGCGTTGCGACAGATCCAAAGTAGTAGAATAGTAGTATTTGATCGCAAACTGAAAGAAATCACTATTGTTTTGATATACTCCTAATATATTACTCCCCCCGTACCTAAATATTTGTCTTTTTTGAGATTTCAAATGGACTATCACATACGGATTATATAGACATATTCTAGTGTTTCTAGCAAGATGCCCGCGCATTGCACGAAGTTGATGGAAAAGGTAAGCACAACTTATAAATTGACGGATGGAGTACTAGTTATAGTGATGCATATAATTAAGCAAAGGGATCGCACATGTCCGTATTGACTGGAACGAGAATGCAACAGCACAATAAGAATTAAGGCCACGATGATGCGATCGCAGTGGTGGTTACAGAAGGCAAGAACAAAGATGGATCCACGAACGTACGACCTCCTCCTCCTCCTCAACTTAGTGCGCAGGGCCACCGACCGGCGGCTAAGGAGCGGCGGCTTTTGTGGCGAGGTCGAGGTGCTTCTCAGCAAAGGCATCCAAGGCTTCCAGCCGGTTGAGGAAGGCCAACGTCGTAGCGTCCTCACTGGCCTTGTAGATACCTATGTACACGATTTGCTCGTACACGTGGATGTGTAGGACCACGAATTCTTGCAGGGCGAGGCGCCTCGCAACGAGCGCGACCTCTAGGTGGACATTCTTCGTGGCATCTACGGGCAGTCGCAGGGCCACCAGTGCTTGAAAGAGGTTCCGGCCATGGAGGCCGATTAGGGTGGCAGGCAATGAGGAGCCCGGGCGCGTGAGCTGGAGGAGTACGGCGATGTCGTCCGCAAGCTTCTTGAGGACGGTGAACTTGTTGCTGGTGGCAACGATCATCTGGTCCAACTGAGAGTCGTAGTTGGCGTCGACGGCGGCCATCCACCAGCCGGTCTCCAACACCGTCTGAAGACGATCCTCGGTGCCATGCCGCAGGCCGGCGTCGTGGACCATCTGGCGCAGCCGCTGGCCGCTCACGCGCATCGCCGCCATGGGTCTGGAGTGAGCTCTTTTGCGCTTAGTGTAGGTGCTTAGGCAAATGCTTAGGTGTGTACGATGTGGTAGATGCATTGGAATGGAGGGGCACCTTTATATGAGGGCAATGAGGGCAAACTGCATTGCATTCACATCGTGCATCCTCTTTTCCCGGACCTCCTCCCATTACTTCCCTCATGCATTAATTGAAGGAGGATGCATTGGCCGTTCAACATATCGGGAACCGCTACTCCCTCCCTCGTCTGCATTAAAGCCGTATCGGGAACTGCGCCGCCCGCTGTCAAATCGAATACTCCCTCCGTCTAGGTGAGTATTAAGTCATCTTACGAAAACCAAATAGTAAACACATAGGTGTGGTGCATTAACTCTCACGTTGTTTCTTATTTTTGACATAAATAGAGGAATCAACCAAGAAGAGATGTGGGGCTTGTATGCTTTTAATGACTTGAGACTATCAAACATGACATGCAGTGGTCAGTTCGTTGCACAAGAACAGATACATCTCTTTTTATCCATTTTGATGACAAGTATTTTCGGACGGAGGGAGTAGAAAACAGAGTTGGTGATGATGGTGTGCGTGCCATCCTGCAATATAGGCCGTCGGATTTATATCTAACGGATAGGAAAGAAACTATGGCAATTTTGCAAAAATATACCCACACGTCTCTCCATGTTCGCAAATAAGGCCTTCCCTCGTTCAACCTTTTCTCTCACAAGATAAACTACTCATACAAATACATCTTGATGTTCCGTGCAACGCAGGGCAGCTAGCTAATTTCTTTTAAAATAGTTGCTGCGATAATTGCGTTGAATGATATATTTTATGTCTGCCCCGAATGATTTCAGATTCACTAGAAGTAACAAAGAAAAGGTTGCCTTGTTAATTAACAGAAAACAGGGTGAAAACTATCACATGAGGCCGGTAAAAACAAGGCACACTGGGTTTAGCGTCATCGTCACTACAGCTGTGCGCGCGCGAGAAGTCTACATATAGAGGGGGCTACCGAGCGAGGCACCGAGACACAATGTTTCAGAGAGAAACCAATTGACAGATTATGATCAGATCGAGTTGTCACCCTTCTGTTGTCATTGTTGGGGGTGAGGGAGAGAAAGACATATCGAGAGTGTGCGCGGTAGGCACAGAGGCACAACTAGCGAGTGTGTGTGTGTGTGTGTGTTTTGAAAGAGGAGTAGATAGATTATTATCAAGATCAATGTGCCACCGTACTCCTTCGATGCCGGGTAGTGTGTGTGTGTGTGTGTTTGAGAGAGAAGCCAGTCGATAGATTAGTATCAAGATCGAGGTGTCACCCTACTCCTTCGGTATTGGGAAGTGTGGGTGTGGGGGGGGGGGCAGTGACACTCACATATCTCTACTCTTATAAAAACAGAGTTGGTGATGATGGTGTTCCTGTCATCCTGCAATATAGGCCATCCGATTTATATCAGACAGACAGGAAGGAAACTATGGCAATTTTGCAAAAAGATACCCACACGCCTCTCCGCATTTGCAAATAAGGCATTCCCTCGTTCATCCTTTTCTCCCACAAGATAAACTTCTCATACAAATGCATCTTGATGTTCCGTGCAACGCATGGGCATCTTGCTAGTAGGGAGAAGGGGTTTGTGTGACACGTATCTAGCTATATTAAGGGATAGGTAGATAGCATATGTGTGAGAGACATTATTATACTTTGAGACATTAGTGGCTGTGGGTGGGCGGAATTAAAGGGGTGGGCGTGTTAGACATAGAGAGCGTGTTTGTTTCTGTGTGAGAGACTTGTAGGACGGGGTAGAAAGATGAAATTAACCCTGGCGGAGGGAGAGAAATACACGAAGTGCGCGTGTGTGATTCCGATGCCCACAGGGAAATGAGATATGTATGCGTGTGAGAGAGATTGCACAATTCATTCACGTATCACTATCTAGCGATCGTGGACGTGCATCGCTTGAACATTAGTAAATATCTACTTCGTATCGTGGCCAAAGGTACAATATCGATTCAACGCTATAAAGATTGGACACTCATATATCACATTTTTTCTATTTAAATAAACCTTTTCAGTTGTGCATGCCAAAGTTACAGTGATGTTTCTTCAAACAACCAATGTAGATATCATGTACATGCACCATTGTTACTCTTGCATTCAAATTCATTAGTCTTGGATGATTTAAGTTTCTATTTTGAAGTAATATATGTAATATTCATATATGAATTCAACGGGTACGCAATTTATGAAATGGAGGCTATGTAATCATATGAGGTAACACTTTTAAGTAGCTGACTACAATATCCATTTGTTTTTGTGTGCCTCTACACTAACACGTCAATGCATTATGTTTAAAGTAAATAACCAATGGCACTAAATTATCTATTTACACAAGAAATACATAGGCTGAGCGTTTGATCCCTTTTTTGTGAACGCGCCACTACACCCATACGATTGGCTGCGCCCGTGTGAACGTCCAAGTTATCGGCGCATCATCCCGAGTTATTATCTTTTTTCTGGGGTGGACTTCACACCAGTTATTAACTGCTGACGCGTGCCCCGTGTACACAGTCTAGCATGACCTTCCCGCTAGCACGGTCCAAAATTAGTTGAAATTGGATACGAACGATCCCGCGTGCGGCAAAATCTCCTCCCTCCTTCTAAAATTTCCGCCACCTTAGTCTTTAGCATGCGAAATCCCCCTTTTGTCCTTGGTGCACGGAGACCAACAGTTACAATACCTCCCTCATCTACATGATAGGTCGGGGCTACTTTGGTAACATCCGGTTCCCCCACTACACGGCACCCCCATTTCCTCTCCCCCTCCCGCAAAAACGACTAACTCCACAGCACCAGAGCATCTTACATCACACCGTCCGTACTTCATCGCCCTTTCTCCCTTCCCCTCTCGAAACCCTAGACTACTCATCCACCGGCGTACCATAGCCCATTCACTGCCAGCGGCGTCCACCTCGCCGGCTCTGCTTCTGTGGCCGCATCTACCCCTCCCACCTCCCCTAGAAACAAGTAGACTGCTCATCCACCACTATACCACAGTCCATTCAGTGTCGGCCTTGTCCACGGCACCGGATCTGCTTCGTCGGTACTCTCGTCAACCGCTGCGCATCTGCAGTGGCTCATTCGTACTCCCCACCGGAGACGCTTCATCCACACCCCCCGAAGCCGCCCCACCGACGCCCCCATCAAAGGCCTCTGATCCTCTTCGCTGACACCTTCCTCAACCCTACCGGAGCCGCTTTGCCGACACCTTCCTCAACCCTACCGGAGCCGCTTCTCCGACACCATCGTCAACCCTACCGAAGTAGCTTCGCCTATACCATTCTCAACCCTGCCGGGGCCGCTTTGCCAACTCACAAGTCCACGGCCATAGATCCGCTTCCTCGCACCCTCATCCAACCTACTGGAGTAGCTTCTGACGCCCCGTCCACGGTCGCAGATCTGCATCATCGACACCACCCTTAACCCAACCACCGGAGCAGCTTCTAACGCCCCATCCACGGCCGCAGATCCGCGTCGTCGACACCATCCTTAACCCAACCACCGGAGCAGCTTCACCTATGCCCTCGTCCATGGCCACAGATCCGCTTCGCCCACACCGTAGTCCACCCTACCGGAGCCGCTCCACAAACACCCTACTCGACGGTTCTAGATCTCCTTACCGGACCCCGACAGCCAGCGCAGTGTCATCACCCTCGACGTTTCTAACCTGATTCCCACCGTCTGGAGAGATGCCAAGCACCCGCCACGGCCTAGGTACTTGTCACCTTTAAACCCGTCCAGCATCACCTGCCCGATGTACTTCAAATATACTAACCGGTCGTTGTTACCTGTTATGCAGCTGGCAAAAACTACAAGGACGATGTTTCTTCTGGATCTAACAGCTTGGCCAACCAAGATCCTGGACTGAGGCATTGCTATGATCTTGTAGGCGTGTCTCTCTGTCTTGTATTGTTCTGTGCCTGCCAGCGTGCTTTGCTAGGATTTTCGACCAGTAATCCCTTTGTGCAGACAATGATCTCTACTACTGGCTGCTAAATTAGATATGTAGATGTCATACATGATACTACCTCATACCTCCGTTCCTAAATATAAGTCCTTCTAGAGATTCCACTATAGGCTACATACGGAGCAAAATGAGTGAATCTACACTCGAAAATGCATCTATATACATCTGTATGTGGTCCATACTGGAATCTCTACAAAGACATATATTTAGGAACAGGGACAGTACATTACACAAAATCGTAGGTGGCATGTAGGAATTCCAGTGCACTACATTAGGCTCCCTTAGAGTGCCTACTAGTCCAGCATATAGAGTCATGGCTAGTTTGTGGTACGCACACAATCGTTAATTGGTGGTTTAAATATGCGCAAGGGATATGCAATGTAGTATCATGTAGAGATGTCTGAAATTAGCCGTGTCAACTTGCAGATAGGGTTACACAATGAAAAAGTACAAGATGTATGTGGCAATTTCATGGAACATCGCAAAAAAGGAGAGGCAGTGGTGAGCCTATACAGTGTGCTATGGTACGTCACTCCTCCATTGCAATCATCGTGACATGTTATTTGTATGCCATTTCTATTAGCCAAGTTTCTTAGGGACAGTTATTGCGAGTTATCCTAAGAAAATAAGCACCTGTGAATATAAGCTCCATGTAATAAGCCAACCAGTTCTTTTCATTGCGTTTTCAGCTTATCTTTGGTATGATCAGTGGAAAGTCTAGATTGCATTATATTTTTTTAATTTTGCTGCCCATATGGAAATTAATTTGACTTGCAAACATCACAAATTGAACCCACTGCAGTAATTAATATGATAGGAAAACAGACCATCACTATTTGCTCAAAATGCAAATACAAAGATACCATCTACTTGGCACAATCTACTTTGGTCAATGTTTTCCATAGAGATCCCATTGCCTAACTTAAACGAAGAACGCATGACCCACATTTAAATGAAGAACAATTATTTATTGAAATTCGATGGTCCAAGTGGATGGTTATTATCGTATAGCAGCACCACCTGAAAGCATCATATAGCAGCAGCGGAAGCTCATAGCAACTCATCATACAGCAGCAGCAGTTTCAATTCATCATATACCAGCAGCAGCTCATAGAAATTCATCATATAGCAGCAGCAGGAGAAGCTCATAGCAATTCATCATATAGTAGCAGCAGGAGCAGCTCATAGCAATTCATCATATAGCAGCAGCAGGAGCAGCTTGTAGCAACTCATCATATAGCAGCAGCAGCAGCTCATAGCAATTCATCATATAGCAGCTGCAGCTCATAGCAACTCATCATACAGCAGCAGCTCATAGCAATTCATCATATAGCAGCAGCAGGAGCAGCTCATAGCAATGCATCATATAGCAGCAGCAGAAGCAGCTCATAGCAATTCATCGTATAGTGGATCAGAATGAAAATTTGGCAAAAAATCAGAGGAGATCCTCACCTTGTTGGATGAGCTCATCCTTCAACAGCACCTCAAGGCCATGGCCTGGGAGGAGGGGAGGGGCAATAAGGTGCCTTCTGCCGCAGTGTGGCATCAGCCATAGTTGTGCAGTGCCCGCCGGAGTAGTGTGTTGGACGAACCATAGTGGAGCAGCTGCTGGAGACCATGAGAATGAGGGGCGGCGCTAGAGGGAGGAGCAGCCAGGGAGATTTGCTCCTACCCGCCGGCCATGTAGCCTAGCTGGACATAGCATCGTCGAGGACCAGGCCAGATAGGACCAGTGGCGACGGCTCGCTGGAGGAACCCTAGTGCTGCAGGCAGGGGATCGAGGTAGAGGGAAAGGGGAGAGGAGATGAAAGCGGGCAGGGCAATGAATGCTTGTGTGTTTGTTTTTACTTGAGGTTCAGGTGTGACACGGGCGTCAGCAGTTGCATTTTGAGTTTAATATAGGCAGACAACAGAGTCATTTCACTATTCCCCTTCCCTTCAATTTTTAGTGAGGTTCTACCCGAAACACCCCCCTCCAAAGCGAAATTAGTTAAGCCCAAGCCCGTAACTCAAAAATGACTTCTTTACATCTTTTATGGCTTATTTTGACAATATGCCCTGAAAGGCGGAATCGAACTGGCCCTTAACCTGCAATTCAATTGTGCGTGCAATGATGAATCACTCCTGCCTGCTATCTATACATTTAGGCATCATCATACATGGCATAACCTAATACATGTGCATTCCATTATAGAATCTGGAATATGCAATGTTTATGTTAGTTCATACGTTGCACATGATGTTTAAATGCCCCTTAAATCTGGTCAATCAAGTGATGGTCTTTAAGCCTCCTTCTTTGCTTCTTTTCTTGATATGTAAGATTTGCTCACACATCTGTTCAATTGCTTGTTTGCATTAGCCAGCCATACTAGGACTGTTTGCTTTGATTACTTGTTGTTCTTGACCTAACACTCTAACAGAGCTTGTCAACGATTTAAACACTAAGGGCTACTGTAGTGGGGCCTTGTCTAACTCATAGGTGACATAAAGGTTTGGCTGTACACTACAGTAGGCTCTCCAAGAGTACCTGGAGATCCAGTTCGAATGTATGCCTAGTTTTTACATAGTGCAGACATAGTAAATGCTCATTTCATTGTGTGCAAGTGCAAGAGATGCGACATGTTTCATTATGTGGTGTTGTTTTGTTATAATCTCATCCTTTTGTGTTCACAGACTGGAAAGTATGCATATTTATCTTCCAAGGAGACGAGTAACTAGTTTGTGTCACCTTGCAGAGGGGGTGCAATGAAGATAAGATTGAGGATTTCCAAGTAGAAGATGTTAGGAAGGAGCCTTGCAAGAGAAGTAGGAGCTGCGCTGAGCCTCTTCAACTTGCTAAGGTAAGTCACTGTATGCAACTCAATAGTTCAATTCCTTGTTTGTTTCAGGCATAGTTAATTTTCTCTTTTCAATTGCTTTATTTGTCCTCAGTTAATGAGATGCCCAAATAATCATGCCTGATGTTCGGTACTTGTATCACTATTAGTTGACATAATTAAAGGCCTTACCATTTAATTACTCTGCCGAAGTGTGCCTGAAGCTTTAAAGTCTATTAACCAACTATTATTGCATGAGGCTCACAATCTAGTTTATACTACGCTAATGATTGCATAGTTTTGCCTGCTGTAGTATGTTTGTATGAAACCCTCTGCTGTTCATTATGCTCCCTAAGACTTTAATTGAGGCACAGAATGGCCAACTGCTTTCCTACTTATACGCAACATGCTGTCTAAATTTGTAACTTGTCTGTGTTTTCGATTGGGCCCCAACATCATGCTCCTCTGGTGAGCTAAGAGGGATTTCTGTATGCAGGCTGCACAGACTATCTTTTTTATAATTTTTAAATATCACCTGCTTATGCTTCATGATGTGTAACATTATATTTTTTGAAAGTGACGTGTAACATTATTGTTAGTCCTGTTTTTCCATGTAGTACAAAATAGTGTCTTGTTCGCTTCACTATTGTAACTATATTTTTGCCCTAGTCATGTGTACTTATAGAGACATTTCAGGATGAAGTGACATCAACACAAAGATCTGCGAGCAGTGCGGCATGGCCATTACCGAATGATTATGGATTGGAATTGGAATGTGCTGATGTTCTCGAGCATCAACTAGAGGTGGCAAGACAACGTGTACATGATTGTCAACGTATAATCAACAAGTTGAGACTGGACATGCAGGTATTAGATGCATGAGTTAAAAAATGAAACAAGACACTGAGGTAACCATGAAGGAATTGGAGATTTTGCAGACTGAAATTTGTGCTATCTGAATCTGGCCAATCCTATTTTCTGAAGAGATTATAGTTCAAATGGAGTTAAGTTGATGCGCGTCCATGATGTATGAGTTGTATTTTCCCAGTGTATGTAATTTGCTGTTTGTTTATGCTTTATTATCACCTGTGCCGAACCATAATGCCCAGTGGGTATAATCGGCCGTAATTTCTTTATTGTATGGTGTAGGATTATTCTACCTTTCTATGCCTTGATCTCTTTGTTGTAGAGTGTATGCTTTTTAGATGTGATAGTATTGAGTAGGATAATTCTTTGAATATGCTATATCGTTCAAACGGGGGCCAACTCGCCCGACCATGGCCCTTCACGGGCCGTCGGATCCATGGGCCTTCTACATCTCGTAGGATCCATGGGCCTTCTACGTCTCGTAGGATCCATGGGCCGCCGACTTATTTATGGGTCTTGTACGGGCCTTTAATGGGCCGTAGACGGGCCTTTAATGGAAATCATATGTTTTATGGGCTGACCATAACAGGCCGTTAATAGGCCGTATTTGGTGATGCTATGAAAATGGCCCAACAGACTAACGGTCCACAAATGGGCCGACTGTAACGACGGGCTGAATTTGGCCCACAAGCAGAAAATGATAGTAACGGGCCATAAGTAACCGAATGCTGCAAATGAGCCCAAGAATAAATGGGCCCTCAGAAGGCCGAAAGTTAACTTGGGCTGGAAACGGCCCAACGGAATAACGGGCCGTTAATGGGTATAAAGTGATACACTGTTCATTATGGGCCAGTTTCACCACGGGTCGTTAATGGGTGTAAAGTAATACACTGTTCATTACGGGCCAGTTTCAGCACAGGCCGCTAATGGGCTAAGAGTTACAAAGGGCCTCATATGGGCCGAAAGACATCATGGGCTATACATGGGCCAGAAGTGAAAACGGGCTGGAATCATATTGGATGGCCCAGATGATGCTACTGGGCCTAATTCGGATAGGGTGTAACAGGCCTTGGGTTAGCGGGTTGTAAATGGGCTATATGCGAACAAGCCGTTAACAGGCTTTCCATGGGCCGGGACGCCAGCTTTTGACCAAGTCAAACGGGCCGGCCTTTTCACAGGAATGGGCCACTGTTGGGTCATGCCATGTGTCAACGTATTATAGGCGCCTTCTGTCCAGTGAGTGGATGACATCTGTCCCAACGATGAGCCGACACGTGTTTCCTCTAGCCAATGATGATTTTACACGTGGAAAATCCCCATTGGTCGGGGTTGTTAACGGGTTATCGGATCCAAAACCCGACCCGATAGCTTAAAGGCGTTCCGTTACGGTGGATGCCACGTGTCGGTCACCCTTGACGAAAGCACTTCTGTGACGCGCGATTTATCATCATGGAAGTGGACACTTCCGTGATGATAATTTTGGTAATGTCATGGAACACTTCTACGACAGCACAGGTATGACTATCTTGATTCTGTCATAAATTTGTCATGGATGTACATGCATGACAAAAAATGCGACCTACTGTGACAAACATGTATCATCACGGAAGTGTATTTTTTTGTAGTGTATATTCGGAATACATGCCTACATTACATTGATGAACTGGAGCTAGTTCTGTGTCACCCTAGGTTATGACTGTTACATGATGAACCGCATCCGGCATAATTCTCCATCACTGATCCATTGCCTGCGAGCTTTCCATATATTATTCTTCGCTTATTTACTTTTCCGTTGCTATTGCTATCATCACTACAAAATACCAAAAACATTACTTTTACTACTGTTACCTTTTGCTACCGTTATCACTACTATCATATTACTTTGCTACTAAACACTTTGTTGCAGATATTAAGGTTCCAAGTGTGGTTGAATTGACAACTCAGCTGCTAATACTTGAGAATATTCTGTGGCTCCCCTTGTGTCGAATCAATAAATTTGGGTTGAATACTCTACCCTCGAAAACTGTTGCGATCCCCTATACTTGTGGGTTATCAAGTGGCAATCACACACTTATTACATCGAATGTCTCAAGAGAGAACTTATTACAATAAATATGGCTTAAGGCCATCTAATACGATAACAGCGGAAGGCTTGGAAGATAAAGTGAGTCCATCAACTCCAACGGCATAGCTGAGTGCATGACACGGCCTAGCGAACCTTACTCCTTGTCTGAAAAGTACGTTGCAGCCCAAAACGGGTCAGCACATGAAATATGTTGGCAATGTAACACAGGAGAGTAATCAACAGATAAATGCTATCACTACATGCATATATGGCTGGTGGAAGCTGTATGGTTAATATGTTTTGCGAAAAGCCAATTTTTCCCTACAACAAAGGAATATATTTTATTTAACTATCACGGTAGTTGAACAATATTGAGAAGGTTCCTCCAACTCAATCCCAATTAAAAAGTAATTATCAACCCAACCAAATTTATTTAGAGTGATGAGATCCATATGATAATCCAAGAACTAGATACTCAAGATGTCCATAACCGGGGACACGGCTAACCATGATTAGTTTATACACTCTACAGAGTTTTGCGCACTTTTCCCCACAAGACTCGATCTCCTCCGTTGGATTTCTCGCACTACAGGGTGTTTGAGAAACGGATGACCGAGACACAGTCTTTCCGAAGAGGTCCCCTTAACCGATAGATAGGCCGGTACACCTACAATCCCCTACATCTGATAGCCCATCATGGAAAGGTTTCCCACAACTTACTCAATGATGTCTACTACACAACATTCTTCTTGTATATGTTGTTGGGCCTCCAAGTGCAGAGGTTTGTAGGATAGTAGCAAATTTCCCTCAAGTGGATGACCTAAGGTTTATCAATCTGTGGGAGGCGTAGGATGAAGATGGTCTCTCTCAAACAACCCTGCAACCAAATAACAGAGTCTCTTGTGTCCCCAACACACCCAATACAATGGTAAATTGTGTAGGTGCACTAGTTCGGCGAAGAGATGGTGATACAAGTGCAATATGGATGGTATATATATATGTTTTTGTAATATGAAAATATAAAAACAGCAAGGTAACTAATGATAAAAATGAGCACAAACGGTATTGCAATGCTAGGAAACAAGGCCTAGGGTTCATACTTTCACTAGTGCAAGTTCTCTCAACAATAATAACATAATTGGATCACATAACTATCCCTCGACATGCAACAAAGAGTCACTAATAGAGGAGAACAAACAAAGAGATTATGGTAGGGTACGAAACCGCCTCAAAGTTATTCTTTCTGATCGATCTATCCTAGAGTTCGTACTAGAATAACACCTTAAGACACAAATCAATAAAAACCCTAATGTCACCTAGATACTCCAATGTCACCTCAAGTATCTGCGGGTATGATTATACGATATGCATCACACAATCTCAAATTCATCTATTCAAACCAACACAAAGTACTTCAAAGAGTGCCCCAAAGTTTCTACCGGAGAGTCAAGACGAAAACGTGTGCCAACCCCTATGCATAGGTTCATGGGAGGAACCCGCAAGTTGATCACCAAAACATACATCAAGTGAATCAATAGAATAACCCATTATCACCACGGTTATCCCACGCAAGACATACATCAAGTGTTCTCAAATCCTTAAAGACTCAATCCGATAAGATAACTTCAAAGGGAAAACTCAATCCATTACAAGAGAGTAGAGGGGGAGAAACATCATAAGATCCAACTATAATAGCAAAGCTCGCGATACATCAAGATCGTACCACCTCAAGAACACGAGAGAGAGAGAGAGAGAGAGAGATCAAACACATAGCTACTGGTACATACCCTCAGCCCCGAGGGAGAACTAATCCCTCCTCGTCATGGAGAGCACCAGGATGATGAAGATGGCCACCGGAGAGGGATTTCCCCATCCGGCAGGGTGCCGGAACGGGTCTAGATTTGTTTTCGGTGGCTACGGAGGCTTCTAGCGGCGGAACTCCCGATCTATTCTTCTCCCCGATGGTTTTAGGGTATATTGGTATATATAGGAGGAAGAAATACGTCAGGGGGGCACGAGGGCCCCACTAGGGTGGAGGGCGTGCCCAGGGGGGTGGGCGCGCTGCCCTGCCTCGTGCCTTCCTTGTTGCTTCCCTTACGTACACCCCAAGTCTTCTGGATTGCTTCCGTTCCAAAAATAAGTTCCGTGAAGTTTCAGGTCAATTGGACTCCATTTGATTTTCCTTTTCTGTGATACTCTAAAACAAGGAAAAAAACAGAAATTGGCACTGGACTCTGGGCTCTGGGTTAATAGGTTAGTCCCAAAAATAATATAAAAGTGCATAATAAAGCCCATAAACATCCAAAACAGATAATATAATTGCATGGAACAATCAAAAATTATAGATACGTTGGAGACGTATTAGCATCCCCAAGCTTAATTCCTTCTCGTCCTTGAGTAGGTAAATGATAAAAACAGAATTTTTGATGTGGAACGCTACCTAACATATTTATCCATGTAATCTTCTTTATTGTGGCAAGAATATTCAGATCCATAAGATTCAAGACAAAAGTTTAATATTGACATAACAATAATAATACTTCAAGCATACTAACCAAGTAATCATGTCTTCTCAAAATAACATGGCCAAAGAAAGCTATCCCTACAAAATCATATAGTCTGGCTATGCTCTATCTTCACCACACAAAATATTTAAATCATGCACAACCCCGATGACAAGCCAGGCAATTGTTTCATACTTTTGATGTTCTCAAACTTTTTCAATCTTCACGCAATACATGAGCATGAGCCATGGACATAGCACTATAGGTGGAATAGAATGGTGGTTGTGGAGAAGACAAAAGGAGAAGATAGTCTCACATCAACTAGGCGTATCAATGGGCTATGGAGATGCCCATCAATAGATATCAAAGTGAGTGAGTAGGGATTGCCATGCAACGAATGCACTAGAGCTATAAATGTATGAAAGCTCGACAAAAGAAACTAAGTGGGTGTGCATCCAACTTGCTTGCTCATGAAGACCTAGGGCATTTTGAGGAAGCCCATTGTTGGAATATACAAGCCAAGTTCTATAATGAAAGATTCCCACTAGTATATGAAAGTGACAACATAGGAGATTCTCTATCATGAAGATTATGGTGCTACTTTGAAGCACAAGTGTGGTAAAAGGATAGTAGCATTGTCCCTTCTCTCTTTTTCTCTCATTTTTTATTTTTTCTTTTTATTTGGGCCTTCTCTTTTTTTATGGCCTCTTTTTTTTATTTGGGCTTCTTTGGCCTCTCTTTTTTTCATCCGGAGTCTCATCCCGACTTGTGGGGGAATCATAGTCTCCATCATCCTTTCCTCACTGGAACAATGCTCTAATAATGATGATCATCACACTTTTATTTTCTTACAACTCAAGAATTACAACTCGATACTTAGGACAAGATATGACTCTATATGAATGCCTCCGGCGGTGTACCGGGATGTGCAATGACTCATGATTGACATGTATGAAATAATTATGAATGGTGGCTTTGCCACAAATATGATGTCAACTACATGATCATGCAAAGCAGTATGACAATGATGAAGCGTGTCATAATAAACGGAACGGTGGAAAGTTGCATGGCAATATATCTCGAAATGGTTATGGAAATGCCATAATGGTAGGTATGGTGGTTGTTTTGAGGAAGATATATGGTGGGTTTATGGTACCGGCGAAAGTTACACGGTACTAGAGAGGCTAGCAATGGTGGAAGGGTGAGAGTGCGTATAATCCATGGACTCAACATTAGTCATAAAGAACTCATATACTTATTGCAAAAATCTATTAGTTATCAAAAAAAAGTACTACGCACATGCTCCTAGGGGGATAGATTGGTAGGAAAAGACCATCGCTCTTCCCCGACCGCCACTCATAAGGAAGACAATCAATAAATAAATCATGCTCCGACTTCATCACATAACGGTTCACCATACGTGCATACTACGGGAATCACAAACTTTAACACAAGTATCTCTCAAATTCACAACTACTCACTAGCATGACTCTAATATTACCATCCTCATATCTCAAAACAATCATCAAGTATCAAACTTCTCATAGTATTCAATGCACTTTATATGAAAGTTTTTATTATATCCCTCTTGGATGCACATCATATTAGGACTAAATTCATAACCAAAGCAAACTACCATGCTGTTTAGGACTCTCAAAATAATATAAGTGACGCATGAGAGTTCATCTATTTCTTCAAAATAAAAACCACCGTCGTGCTCTAAAAAGATATAAGTGAAGCACTAGAGCAAAAGACAAACTACTCCAAAAGATATAAGTGAAGATCAATGAGTAGTTCAATAATTATGCAACTATGTGAAGACTCTCTAACATTTAAGAATTTCAGATCTTGGTATTTTATTCAAACAGCAAGCAAAACAAAATAAAATAAAATGACGCTCCAAGAAAAACACATATCATGCGGTAAATAAAAATATAGCTCCAAGTAAAGTTACCGATGAATGAGGACGAAAGAGGGGATGCCTTCTAGGGCATCCCCAAGCTTAGGCTCTTGGTTGTCCTTGAATATTACCTTAGGGTTCCTTGGGCATCCACAATCTTAGGCTCTTGCCACTCCTTATTCCATTGTCCATCGAATCTTTACCCAAAACTTGAAAACTTCACAACACAAAACTTAATAGAAAACTCGTAAGCTCCATTAGTATAAGAAAATAAATCACCACTTTTGGTACTGTTGTGAACTCATTCTTGATTTATATTGGTGTTAAACCTACTGTATTCCAACTTCTCTATGGTTTATAAACTATTTTACTAGCCATAGATTCATCAAAATAAGCAAACAACTCATAGAAAACAGAATCTGTCAAAAACAGAACAGTCTGTAGTAATCTGGATCAAACGTATACTTATGGAACCCCAAAAATTCTAAAATAAATTGATGGACGTGAGGAATTTATATATTAATCATCTTAAAAAAGAATTAACAAATATCACTCTCCAATAAAAAATGGCAGCAATTCTTGTGAGTGCTAAAGTTTCTGCTTTTTACAACAAGATCAACAAGACTTTCCCCAAGTCTTCCCAATGGTTCTACTTGGCACAAACACTAATTAAACATAAAAACTCAATCATAACAGAGGCTAGATAAATTATTTATTACTAAACAGGAACAAAAAGCAAGGGACGAAAATAAAATTGGGTTGCCTCCCAACAAGCGCTATCGTTTAACGCCCCTAGCTAGGCATAATGATTTCAATGATGCTCACATAAAAGATAAGAATTGAAACATAAAGAGAGCCTCATAAAGAATTTGACTAGCACATTTAAGCCTAACCCACTTCCTATGCATAGGGATTTTGTGAGCGAACAACTTATGGGAACAAGAATCAACTTGCATAGGAAGGTAAAGCAAGCAAAACTTCAAAATTTTAAGCACATAGAGAGGAAACTTGATATTATTGCAATTCCTACAAGCATATGTTCCTCCCTCATAATAATTTTCAGTAGAATCATGAATAAATTCAACAATATAACCAGAACCTAAAGCATTCTTTTCATGATCTACAAGCATAGAAAATTTACTACTCTCCACATAAGCAAAATTCTTCTCATTCGGAATAGTGGGAGTATCATAAGAGACTTGAATACTATAAATTGTTTCCACATTAAAAGAGTAATGTTCAGAAAAGGGGTAATCATAATCATGACAAGTTTTATAAATATAATCATCACTACTTTTTATAGCATGTGTATCATCACAATAATTATCATAAGTAGCAACTTTGTTCTCATCATAATCGATTGAAACCTCTTCCAAGATAGTGGAATCATCACTAAATAAAGTCATGACCTCTCCAAATACACTTTCATCAATATAATCATCATAAATAGGAGGCATGCTTTCATCATAATAAATTTTCTCATCAAAACTTGGGGGACAAAAAATATCATCTTCATCAAACATAGATATTCATAGAATTCATACTAACAACATTGCAATCATGCTCATCATTCACATATTTTATGCCAAGCATTCTATGTAATTCTTCTTCTAGCACTTGAGCACAATTATTAGAATCCTTATTTTCATGATAGATATTAAAAAGATGAAGCGTATCAGACAAACTCAATTCCATTTTTTGTAGTTTTCTTTTATAAACTAAATTAGTGATAAAACAAGAAACAAAAAGATTCGATTGCAAGATCTAAAGATATACCTTCAAGCGCTCACCTCCCTGGCAACGGCGCCAGAAAAGAGCTTGATGTCTACTACACAACCTTCTTCTTGTAGACGTTGTTGGGCCTCCAAGTGCAGAGGTTTGTAGGACAGTAGCAAATTTCCCTCAAGTCGATGACCTAAGGTTTATCAATCTGTGGGAGGCGTAGGATGAATATGGTCTCTCTCAAACAACCCTGCAACCAAATAACAGAGAGTCTATTGTGTCCCCAACACACCCAATACAATGGTAAATTGTATAGGTGCACTAGTTCGGCGAAGAGATGGTGATACAAGTGCAATATGGATGGTAGATATATGTTTTTGTAATCTGAAAATATAAAAACAGCAAGGTAACTAATGATAAAAGTGACCACAAATGGTATTGCAATGATAGGAAACAAGGCCTAGGGTTCATACTTTCACTAGTGCAAGTTCTCTCAACAATAATAACATAATTGGATCACATAACTATCGCTCAACATGCAACAAAGAGTCACTCCAAAGTCACTAATAGCGGAGAACAAATGAAGAGATTATGGTAGGGTACGAAACCACCTCAAAGTTATTCTTTCTAATAGATCTATCCTAGAGTTCGTACTAGAATAACACCTTAAGACACAAATCAATCAAAACCCTAATGTCACCTAGATACTCCAATGTCACCTCAAGTATCTGCGGGTATGATTATACGATATGCATCACACAATCTCAGATTCATCTATTCAAACCAACACAAAGTACTTCAAAGAGTGCCCCAAAGTTTCTACCGGAGAGTCAAGACGAAAACGTGTGCCAACCCTCAAGCATAGGTTCATGGGTGGAACCCGCAACTTGATCACCAAAACATACATCATGTGAATCAATTGAATAACCCATTGTCACCATGATTATCCCACGCAAGACATACATCAAGTGTTCTCAAATCCTTAAAGACTCAATCCGATAAGATAACTTCAAAGGGAAAACTCAATCCATTACAAGAGAGTAGAGGGGGATAAACATCATAAGATCCAACTATAATAGCAAAGCTCGCGATACATCAAGATCGTACCACCTCAAGAACACGAGAGAGAGAGAGATATATCAAACACATAGCTACTGGTACATACCCTCAGCCCCGAGGGCGAACAACTCCCTCATCGTCATGGGGAGCACCGGGATGATGAAGATGGCCACCGGAGAGGGATTTCCCCCTCCGGCAGAGTGCCGGAATGGGTCTAGATTGGTTTTTGGTGGCTACGGAGGCTTCTGGTGGCGGAACTCCCGATCTATTCTTCTCCCCGATGGTTTTAGGGTATATTGGTATATATAGGAGGAAGAAATATGTCAGGGGGGCCATGAGGGCCCCACGAGGGTGGAGGGCGCGCCCCCCTGCCTCGTGCCTTCCTCGTTGCTTCCCTTACGTACACCCCAAGTCTTCTGGATTACTTCCGTTCCAAAAATAAGTTCCGTGAAGTTTCAAGTCAATTGGACTCCATTTGATTTTCCTTTTCTGCCATACTCTAAAACAAGGAAAAACAGAAACTGGCCCTGGCTCTGGGTTAATAGGTTAGTCCCAAAAATAATATAAATGTGCATAATGAAGCCCATAAACATCCAAAATAGATAATATAATAGCATGGAACAATCAAAAATTATAGATACGTTGAAGACGTATCACTCAACTATGCTAGAGGCCATAATAGCTTGTGGCTGCACATAGAAGTTTCTAGCATGAAATAATCTTATGATCCCTTTGAGACTGGGTGGCGGACCATAGGATGATCACACGGGTACTCCGGGATATCCTAGGACAACACTGGATTCTCCAGGTGCCCACAAGCAATCCACCCAGATGTGTATTAAAGTTGCCACCTTAAGTTGAACCATTAATTAACAACTCACATTTGTCATGGATACACTCAAACCCAATCCACGTCCACGAGCATATATAGCATGGCAATATAAGCATAACGTAGAAGTAACTCCCAAGGGATTGATAATAAAACAGGTAATAGGTTCTACCTCATCATCTACTTCCCAGACCCACATGTTAAGAGATCCTACTCATGCAATGTGTGAGGGTTGAAACTAATGCATAAAAACTGCGTGATAAAGGGGTATGATCAAAGTGTTACTTGCCTTGCCGACGATCTGCAAATCCTAAAGACTCGTAGTAGCACGCTTCGCACTTCGAGTGTTCTATCGTAAACAAACAATAGCATACATAAGAAATCAAGCAAGGATGCACGGGTAAATCTCAAATAAGAAGATCTAACCAGAAAGTTCAACTGAAGAACTCCGGTTTGCAAAAAGAATCAAATCAAACGGAGCAACGAAACTCAAACTGCGTAAGAAACAAGATCTGATTACTAATCTGGACTAAAGTCAAATTTTACAGTACAAAAATCTTGTTCAAGTTGGTTAAACAGAAAGAGGGCTTCGAGACTAAGATCTAGGCGCTTGAATCGCCTGATTCCGATAAACGAGCGAAAAGATAAACTAAATCTAAGATTAGGGCAGAAATCACGATCGAAAATAATCATGGAAAACCCTGGAAAAAGAAAAACTGACGAACAGGCTAACGAACGAACGTTCGCTGTCTGTGACTAACGGATGAACGGTGTTCGTTAAAACGAACGTACAGACGAACGTCCGCAAAATAAATAAATCGAGAAAACTGAACTAAAACAGATTCTAAAAAAACTAGATCTAGGTTTACGAAAAACCAATCGGTTTTTAAAAAAACGGTGGCTACCTCGTAGAACGGGACGGCGGCGGCGGGGTTCTTCGGCGGCGGCCGGCGACAAGGCGTCAGCGGCGTCCGGCAGCGGCTCGGGCGGCAGGGCTGGCGGCTCGGGCCTTCGGCCTTTTAAGAGGGCCGGCCAGGTCGGTGTCCCAGGCGGACACGGCCCGGTAAGGCGGTTCATTTTTTTAATATTCTGACGTGCAGAAAAACAAAGAAAATAAATACTAAACAGACTCCAAAAATCCTGAAATAAATCTTCCCCGTCCTCTAAAAATACGTCGGACAAGGTCAACATTTATTTGGGCCTCTAATGCAATTTTGAAAAACGCATATTTTTCCTAATTCAAATAAAATATCGATAAAACCCCAAATAAAAAATACAAATTTATTTTAATATTTTTCCTCCAACATTTCATTTATTTTGAAGAAGTCATATTATCTCCTCTCATTTAATTTTAATATGAAATATTTTCAGGGAGAAAAATAATTAAAACCAAAGTGATCCTTGTTTCAATATTTGAGAAAAGTTCAAATATGTGAACGAGGGAAAAATCCCCAACTCTCTCCGAGGGTCCTTGAGTTGCTTAGGATTTCGAGGATCACAAAACGAAATGCAATAAAATATGATATTCATGAATGACCTATGTATAACATTCCAAATTGAAAATTTGGGATGTTACAGTTGCGAGGTTCTTATTTGTTTGTGTAGGTACGAGGGACTTGCATGTGGCCTCCTACTGGATTGATATCTTGGTTCTCAAAAGCTGAGGGAAATACTTACGCTACTTTGCTGCATCACCCTTTCCTCTTCAAGGGAAAACCAACACGGTGCTCAAGAGGTAGCATTGATCACCAACAACGGTTAAATCCTAAGATGAAAGAAGTGGTAACAAAAGAAATACTAAAGCTTCTTGAGGCAGGTATAATTTATCCCGTTGCTGATAGTCAGTGGGTAAGTCATGTTCATTCTGTCCCTAAGAAGGGAGGTATTACTGTTGTTGCTAATGATAAAGATGAATTAATCCCACAAAGAATTGTTATAGGTTATAGATTGGTAATTGATTTCCGCAAATTAAATAAAGCTACTAAAAAGGATCATTACCCTTTAGCTTTTATTGATCAAATGCTAGAAATATTATCTAAACATACACTTTTTTTCTTTCTAGATGGTTATTCTGGTTTCTCTCAAATACCTGTGTCAAAAGAGGATCAAGAAAATACAACTTTTACTTGCCCTTTTGTTACCTTTGCCTATAGACGTATGACTTTTGGTTTATGTAATGCACCTGCTACCTTTCAAAGATGTATGACTGCTATATTCTCTGACTTTTGTGAAAAGATTCTTGAGATTTTCATCGATGATTTTTCCGTATATTGAACTTCTTTTGATGATTAATTAAGCAACCTTGATCAAGTTTTGCAGAGATGTGAAGAAACTAATCTTGTCTTGAATTGGGAGAAGTGCCACATTATGGTTAATGAAGGTATTGTCTTGGGGCATAAAATTTCTAAACGAGGTATTGAAGTTGATAAAGCTAAAGTTGATGCTATTGAAAAGATGGCGTGTCCCAAGGACATTAAAGGTATAAGAAGTTTCCTTGGTCATGCCGGTTTTTATAGGAGGTTCATTAAAGACTTCTCAAAAATTTCCAGGCCTCTGACTAATCTCTTACAAAAAGATGTTCCTTTTGTCTTTGATGATGATTGTGCAGAAGCATTTGAAATTCTCAAGAAAGCTTTGATTTCTGCACCCATTGTTCAGCCACCTAATTGGAATTTACCCTTTGAAATTATGTGTGATGCTAGTGGTTATGCTGTAGGTGTTGTTCTAGGACAAAGAGTTGATAAGAAATTAAATGTTATCCAATATGCTAGTAAAACTCTAGACAGTGCCCAGAGAAATTATGCTACTACTGAAAAAGAATTTTTAGCAGTTGTATTTGCTTGTGATAAGTTCAAACCTTATATTGTTGATTCTAAAGTAAATGTTCACACTGATCATGTTGCTATTAAATACCTTATGGAAAAGAAAGATGCTAAACCTAGACTTATTAGATGGGTTCTCTTGCTACAAGAATTTGATTTGCATATTATTGATAGAAAGGGAGCTGAGAACCCCGTTGCAGATAATTTGTCTAGGTTAGAGAATGTTCTTGATGACCCACTACCTATTGATGATAGCTTTCTTGATGAACAATTAGCTGTCATAAATGCTTCTCGTACTGCTCCATGGTATGCTGATTATTCCAATTATATTGTTGCTAAATTTATACCACCTAGTTTCACATACCAGCAAAAGGAAAAGTTTTTCTATGATTTAAGACATTACTTCTGGGATGACCCGCGCCTTTATAAAGAAGGAGTAGATGGTATTATTATATGTTGTGTACCTAAGCATGAACAGGAACAGATCCTACGCAAGTGTCACTCCGAGGCTTATGGAGGACACCATGTTGGAGACAGAACTTCACATAAGGTATTGCAATCCGGTTTTTATTGGCCTACTCTCTTCAAGGA
Organism: Triticum urartu; assembly: GCF_003073215.2. Lineage (NCBI taxonomy): Eukaryota > Viridiplantae > Streptophyta > Magnoliopsida > Poales > Poaceae > Triticum > Triticum urartu. Next base: position 587,618,086 of record NC_053028.1, on the reverse strand, counting down.
TGCCCGTAAGTTTGTCTTGTCTTGTGATGAATGTTAAAGAATTGGTAATATTAGTAGACGTCAAGAAATGCCTATGAATTATTCACTTGTTATCGAACCATTTGATGTTTGGGGCTTTGATTATATGGGACCGTTTCCTTCCTCTAATGGGTATACACATATTTTAGTTGCTTTTGATTACGTTACTAAGTGGGTAGAAGCTATTCCAACTAGTAGTGCTGATCATAACACCTCTATTAAGATGCTTAAAGAAGTTATTTTTCCGAGGTTTGGAGTCCCTAGATACTTAATGACTGATGGTGGTTCACATTTTATTCATGGTGCTTTCCGTAAGATGCTTGCTAAGTATGATGTTAATCATAGAATTGCATCTCCATATCATCCATAGCCTAGTGGTCAAGTAGAACTGAGTAATAGAGAGCTTAAATTAATTTTGCAAAAGACTGTCAATAGATCTAGAAAGAATTAGTCCAAGAAACTTGAGGATGCATTATGGGCATATAGAACTGCATACAAAAATCCTATGGGTATGTCTCCATATAAAATGGTTTATGGAAAAGCATGTCACTTACCTCTCGAACTAGAACATAAGGCATATTGGGGCATTAAAGAGCTCAATTATGATTTCAAACTTGCCGGTGAGAAGAGGTTTTTTGACATTAGCTCACTTGATGAATGGAGAACCCAGGCCTATGAGAATGCCGAACTGTTTAAGAAAAAAGTTAAAAGATGGCATGACAAAAGGATACAAAAACGTGAGTTTAATGTAGGTGATGATGTATTGTTATACAACTCTTGTTTAAGATTTTTTGCAGGAAAACTCCTCTCTAAATGGGAAGGTCCTTATGTCATCGAGGAGTTCTATCATTCCGGTGCCATAAAAATCAACAACTTTGAAGCCACAAATCCGAGGGTGGCGAACGGTCAAAGAATCAACCATTATATCTCAGGTAATCCTATAAATGTTGAAACTAATGTTATTGAAACGATAACCCCGGAGGAATACATAAGGGACACTTTCCAGAATGTTTCAGACTTCGAAAAGGAATAGGCATGAGGTACGGTAAGTAAACCGACTCCAAAACAGTTCTAATAGCACTTTTTCTCCGTTTTGGAATATTTAAGAAAATAGGAAAATAAGAAGTAGTCCGGGAAGGACACGAGGCATCCACGAGGGTGGAGGGCGCGCCCCCCTGCCTCGTGGGCACCTCGTGTGCTCTCCGGACTCCGTTTTCTTGCACGATACTTCTTTCAGTCGGTAAAAAATCACTATATATTATCCCGAAAGTTTTGACCACCGTACCACGCAAATATCCTCTATTTTTGTTTCAAGTTGTTTCTGCTGCAGTTTTAGAGCAAGATGTCATCTCAAGACTCTGACGGAGAGAGCTATGTCTCACACCTCATTGCTGACTCAAAGACCTATGGGGACCTATCTCCTTGTGATCGAACTACGGATGATGAGGAGGATGCTCATTTAAGAAGGATCAATGATTCCAGTTCGGAGGAGGAGGATGTTCTTATACCTCAACCTGGGGATATGCATGTGAAGTTCAAGAACTCTAGTCTCCCTAAGAGGGCTAAACTGTCTAACAACCGATCTATGCCTTCTCGTTTTCGGCAGAAAAGGAAAGGAGATTTGTGTGACAAGATCTTGAAGCTGGAATCGGAGGTCAATGATTTAAAGGAGGAGATCGCTCTTCTCAATTACAATATGAAAAAGCTGAAGGCACAATTTTCATCGTCATCACCATCTCCTTCACCTCCGAAGAAAGAGTCATAAACACATGGGTATGGGCACTCCCCTTGGCAACTGCCAAGCTTGGGGGAGGTGCCCCAGTATCGTATCACCCTCACACTTTTATCTTTACCGTTTTTCTTAGTTCGATCCTTTTGGTTATATCTTGATCTAGTAGAATAAAGTTTTAGTATGATATAGTTTTGATTTTTGCTTTATGATTCTTCTATGTAATCAAGTCCGTGAGCTATATATAATAAAGATTAGTTATGAGTCAAGGGCCTGATTATCTTGCCATGATCTGGAGGGAATAAAAATAAAAGAGAATAGAAAGAATAAAAAGAAATAAAGAGATCATATGGATCTTATGGAGAGTAATGACTTCACATATAAAGAGTATGATGAATAAAAGTTGTTGAGAGTTGACAAACTTAGTTTTGGTCATCATTGCAATTAATAGGAAGTAATAAAGAAAGAGAGGTTTTCACATATAAATATACTATCTTGGACATCTGTGAGCACTCATTAAAATATGACATGCTAAAAAGTTGAGGTTGGACAAGGAAGACAACGTAATGGGTTATGTTTTCTTACATCCAAAATAAATTATATTGTCATGATTGTCATGGATCATCCAACATGTTGAGCTTGCCTTTCCCTCTCTTGCTAGCCAATTTCTTTGCACCAAGTAGAGATACTACTTGTGCTTCCAAATATCCTTAAACCCAGTTTTGCCATGAGAGTCCACCATATCTACCTGTGGATTGAGTAAGATCCTTCAAGTAAGTTGCCATTGTTGCAAGCAATAAAAATTTCTCTCTAAGTATGTATGATTTATTAGTGTGAAGAAAATAAGCTTTATACGATCTTGTGATGTGGAAGAAATAAAAGCGACGGACTGCATAATAAAGGTCCATATCACAAGTGGCAATATAAAGTGACGTTCTTTTGCATTAAAATTCCGTGCATCCAACCGTAAAAACATATGACAACCTCTGCTTCCCTCTGCGAAGGGCCTATCTTCTATTCTTGTCTTTTACTTCATACAAGAGTCATGGTGATCTTCACCTTTCCTTTTTACATTTTATCCTTTGGCAAGCATTGTGTGTTGGAAAGATCCTGATATATGTAGCTAATTGGATGTGAGTTTTCTTGAACTATTATTATTGACATTACCCTTGAGGTAAAAGGTTGGGAGGCAAAATTATAAGCCCCTATCTTTCTCTGTGTCCGATTAAAACTTCATACCCATAAGTATTGCGTGAGTGTTAGCAATTGTGAAATAGTTGAGTATGTGGACTTGCTGAAAAGCTCTTATATTGACTCTTTCTGATGTTATGATAAATTGCAGTTGCTTCAATGACTGAGATTATAGTTTGTTAGTTTTCAATGAAGTTTCTGATTCATACTTGAAATTGTGAATGAATTGTTACTTTAGCATAAGAAACCATATGACAATATTAATATATGTTGTTGTTCTAAGAATGATCATGATGCCCTCATGTCCGTATTTTATTTTATCGACACCTCTACCTCTAAACATGTGGTCATATTTTTCGATATCGGCTTCCTCTTGAGGACAAGCAAGGTCTAAGCTTGGGGGAGTTGATATGTTCATTTTGCATCATTCTTTTATATAGATATTTATTGCATTATGGGTTGTTATTACACATTATGTAAAAATACTTATGCCTATTCTCTCTTATTTTACAAGGTTTACAGGAAGAGGGAGAATGCCGGCAGCTGGAATTTTGGGCTGGAAAAGGAGCAAAATATTAGAGACCTATTCTGCACAATTCCAAAAGTCGTGAAACTTCACGGAAGTCAGTTTCAGAATATATAAAAATATTGGGCGAAGGAAGCACCAGAGGGGGGCCACCCACCATCCACGAGGGTTGGAGCCGCACCTAGGGGCCCCCTGGCAGGCCTCCGATGCCCATCTTTGGCTATATGAAGTCTTTTGCCCTGGAAAAAATCATAAGCAAGCTCACGGGACGAAACTCCGCCGCCACAAGGCGGAACCTTGGCGAAACCAATCTAGGGCTCTGGCGGAGCTGTTCTGCCGGGGAAACTTCCCTCCGAGAGGGGGAAATCATCACCATCGTCATCACCATCGATCCTCTCATGGGGAGGGGGTCAATCTCCATCAACATCTTCACCAGCACCATCTCCTCTCAAACCCTAGTTCATCTCTTGTATCCAATCTTTGTCCCAAAACCTCATATTGGTACCTGTAGGTTGCTAGTAGTGTTGATTACTCCTTGTAGTTGATGCTAGTTGGTTTACTTGGTGGAAGATCATATGTTCAGATCCTTTATGCATATTAATACCCCTCTGATTATGAACATGAATATGATTTGTGAGTAGTTATGTTTGTTCCTGAGGACATGGGAGAAGTCTCGCTATAAGTAGTCATGTGAATTTGGTATTCGTTCGATATTTTGATGAGATGTATGTTGTCTCTCCTCTAGTGGTGTCAAGTGAACATCGACTACATGACACTTCACCATTGTTTGGGCCTAGAGGAAGGCATTGGGAAGTAATAAGTAGATGATGGGTTGCTAGAGTGACAGAAGCTTAAACCCTAGTTTAATCATTGCTTCATAAGGGGCTGATTTGGATCCATATGTTTCATGCTATGGATAGGTTTACCTTAATACTTCTTTTGTAGTTGCAGATGCTTGCAAGATGGGTTAATCATAAGTGGGATGCTTGTCCAAGGAAGGGCAGTACCCAAGCACCGGTCCACCCACATATCAAATTATCAAAGTAACGAACGCGAATCATATGAGCGTGATGAAAACTAGCTTGGCGATAATTCCCATGTGTCCTCGGGAGCGCTTTCCTTTATATAAGAGTTTGTCCAGGCTTGTCCTTTGCTACAAAAAGGATTGGGCCATCTTGCTGCACCTTATTTACTTTTAATACTTGTTACCCGTTACAAATTACCTTATCACAAAACTATCTGTTACCGATAATTTCAATGCTTGTAGAAAATACCTTTCTGAAAACTGCTTATCATTTCCTTCTGCTCCTCGTTGGGTTCGACACTCTTACTTATCGAAAGGACTGTGATAGATCCCCTATACTTCTGGGTCATCAGGGAGGGGCGGTGCCCCCTCCTTCCTTCTATTTTCCTTCTCTTTCCCTTCTCCTTCCTTCTTCTCCTAGTAGTACTAGGAAAGGGGGGATCCAACTCCTACTTGGAGTAGGATTGCCCCCCTTGGGTGCGCCCTATGAGGGCCGGCCCACCTCCCCCTTGCTCCTTTATATACAGGGGCACGGGCACCCTAGAACACACAAGTTGACAATTGTTTTAGCCATGTGCGGTACCCCCCTCCACAGATACACACCTCGGTCATATCATCGTAGTGCTTAGGCGAAGCCCTGCACCGGTAACTTCATCATCACCGCCAACACGCCGTCGTGCTGACGAAACTCTCCCTCGGCCTCAACTGGATCAAGAGTACGAGGGACGTCACCGAGCTGAACGTGTGCAGATCACGGAGGTGACGTGCGTTTAGTACTTGATCAGTTGGATCGCGAAGACGTTCGACTACATCAACCGCGTTTCTTAACACTTCCGCTTTCGGTCTACGAGGGTACATAGGCATACTCTCCCCTCTCGTTGCTATGCATCCCTAGATAGATCTTGCGTAATCATAGGGAATTTTTTGAAATATTGCGTTCCCCAACAGTTACTTGACCATGACGAACCTACGAACAATGAGGAAGCGATGATGAGCCCAGATTCTATAAAATGGCTTGAGGCCATGAAATCTGAGATGGGATCCATGTATGAAAACAAAGTGTGGACTTTGGTTGACTTGCCCGATGATCGGCAAGCCATAGAGAATAGATGGATCTTCAAGAAGAAGACTGACGCTGACGGTAATGTTACTATCTACAAAGCTCGACTTGTTGCGAAAGGTTTTCGACAAGTTCAAGGAGTTGACTATGATGAGACCTTCTCACCCATAGCGATGCTTAAGTCCGTCCGAATCATGTTAGCAATTGCCACATTTTAGGATTATGAAATTTGGCAAATGGATGTCAAAACTGCATTCCTTAATGGACATCTTAAAGAAGAGTTGTATATAATGCAATGCTACCTCTTGAGCATGCGTTGGTTTTTCCCTTGAAGAGGAAAGGGTGATGCAGCAAAGTAGTGTAAGTATTTCCCTCAGTTTTTGAGAACCAAGGTATCAATCTAGTAGGAGATAACACGCAAGTCACCTAGTACCTGCACAAACAATCAAGAACCTTGCAACCAACGCGATAAAGGGGTTGTCAATCCCTTCACGGTCACTTACGAAAGTGAGATCTGATAAAGATAATAAGATAAATATTTTTGGTATTTTTGTTGTATAGATAGCAAAATAGTAAACGAGATGCGATAATAAAAAGAGATCCAATATAATAAGGAAGAAACCCGGGGGCCATAGGTTTCACTAGTGGCTTCTCTCATGATGGCAAGTATTACGGTGGGTGAACAAATTACTGCCGAGAAATTGATAGAAGTGTGCATAGTTATGAGAATATCTAGGCAATGATTATGAAATATAGGCATCACGTCCGTGTTAAGTAGACCAAAACGATTCTACATCTACTACTATTACTCCACACATCGACCGCTATCCAGCATGCATCTAGAGTATTAAGTTCATAAGAACAGAGTAATGCTTTAGGCAAGATGACATGATGTAGAGGGATAAACTCAAGCAATATGATATAAACCCCATCTTTTTATCCTCGATGGAAACAATACAATACGTGCCTTGCGGCCCCTACTGTCACTGGGAAAGGACACCGCAAGATTGAACCCAAAGCTAAGCACTTCTCCCATTGCAAGAAAGATCAATCTAGTAGGCCAAACTAACCGATAATTCGAAGAGACTTGCAAAGATATCAAATCATGCATATAAGAATTCAGAGAAGAACCAAATATTGTTCATAGATAAACTTGATCATAAATCCACAATTCATCGAATCTCAGCAAACACACCGCAAAAAGTATTACATCGAATAGATCTCCAAGAACATCGAGGAGAACTTTGTATTGAGAACCAAAGAGAGAGAAGAAGCCATCTAGCTAATAACTATGGACCCGAAGGTCTGTGGTAAACTACTCAGACATCATCGGAGAGGCTATGGTGTTGATGTAGACGCCCTCCGTGATCGAATCCCCCTCCGACAGATTGCCAGAAAAGGTCCCTAGATGGGATCTCACGGGTACAGAAGGTTGCGGCGGTGGAAAAGTGGTTTCGTGGCTCCCCTGAATGTTTTTAGGGTATAAGAGTATATATAGGCGAAAGAAGTACGTTGGTGGAGCTACAAGGGGCCCATGAGGGTGGGGCACGCCTACCCCCTAGGCGTGCCCTCCTGCCTCGTGGCCGCCTTGTTGCGTCTCTGACTTCCACTCCAAGTCTCCTGGATTGCGTTTGTTCCAAGAAAGATCCTCACGAAGGTTTCGTTCCGTTTGGATTCTGTTTAATATTCATTTTTTGCGAAACACTAAAATAGGCAAAAAAACAGAAACTGGCACTGGGCCTCTGGTTAATAAGTTAGTCCCAAAAATAATATAAAAGTGCACATTAAAGCCCATTAAACATCCAAAATAGATAATATAATAGCATGGAACAATCAAAAATTATAGATATGTTGGAGACGTATCAGCATCCCCAAGCTTAATTCTTGCTCGTCCTCGAGTAGGTAAATGATAAAAACAGAATTTTTGATGTGGAATGCTTCTAACATAATTTTCAATGTAATTTTCTTTATTGTGGCATGAATATTCAGATCCGAAAGATTCAAGACAAAAGTTTAATATTGACATAAAAATAATAATACTTCAAGCATACTAACCAAGCAATTATGTCTTCTCAAAATAACATAGCCAAAGAAAGCTCATCCCTACAAAATCATATAGTTTGGCCATGCTTCATTTTCGTCACACAAAATGCTCCCATCATGCACAACCCCGATGACAAGCCAAGCAATTGTTTCATACTTTAGTATTCTCAAACTTTTTCAACTTTCATGCAATACATGAGCGCGAGCCATGGACATAGCACTATAGGTGGAACGGAATATGCTGATGGAGGTTGTGTGGAGAAGACAAAAAAGGAGAAAGTTTCACATCGACGCGGCTAATCAACGGGCTATGGAGATGCCCATCAATTGATGTCAATGCGAGGAGTAGGGATTGCCATGCAATGAATGCACTAGAGCTATAAATGTATGAAAGCTCGACAAAAGAAACTAAGTGGGTGTGCATCCAACTTGCTTGCTCATGAAGACCTGGGGCATTTGAGGAAGCCCATTGTTGGAATGTACAAGCCAAGTTCTGTAATGAAAATTCCCACAAGTATATGAAAGTGACAAAATAAGAGACTCTCTATCATGAAGACCATGGTGCTACTTTGAAGCACAAGTGTGGAAAAAGGATAGTAACATTGTCCCTTCTCTCCTTTTATCTCATTTTTTTGGGCCTTCTTTTTTTGGCCTTTCTCTTTTTTTTCTCACACGGGACAATGCTCTAATAATGATGATCATCACACTTCTATTTATTTACAACTCAGAAATTACAGCTCGATACTAGAACAAAATATGACTCTATATGAATGCCTCCAGCGGTGTGCCGGGATGTGCAATGATTCAAGAGTGACATGTATAAAAAATTATGAGCAGTGGCTTTGCCACAAATACGATGTCAACTACATGATCATGCAAGGCAATATGACAATGATGAAGCGTGTCATAATAAACGCGAACGGTGGAAAGTTGCATGGCAATATATCTTAGAATGGCTATGGAAATGCCATAATAGGTTGGTATGGTGGCTGTTTTGAGGAAGATATAAGGAGGCTTATGTGTCATAGAGTGTATCATATCACGGGGTTTGGATGAACCGGCGAAGTTTGCACCAACTCTCGAGGTGAGAAAGGGCAATGCATGGTACCGAAGTGGCTAGCAATGATGGAAAGGTGAGAGTGCGCATAATCCATGGACTCAACATTAGTCATAAAGAACTCACATACTTATTGCAAAAATCTACAAGTCATCAAAACCAAGCACTATGCGCATGCTCCTAGGGGGATAGATTGGTATAAAAAGACCATCGCTCGTCCCCAACTGCCACTCATAAGGAGGATAATCAAAGAAACACCTCATGCTTCAAATTTGTTACACAACGGTTACCATACGTGCATGCTATGGGACTTGCAAACCTCAACACAAGTATTTATAAAATTCACAAATACTCAACTAGCATGACTCTAATATCACCATCTTCATATCTCAAAACAATCATCAAGTATCAAACTTCTCATAGTATTCAATGCACTCTATATGAAAGTTTTTATTATACCCAACTTGGATGCCTATCATATTAGGACTAATTTTATAGCCAAAGCAAATTACCATGCTGTTCTAAAAGACTATCAAAATAATATAAGTGAAGCATGAGAGATCAATAATTTCTATAAAATAAAACCACCACCATGCTCTAAAAAGATATAAGTGAAGCACTAGAGCAAAATTATCTAGCTCAAAAGATATAAGTGAACCACATAGAATATTCTAATAAATTCCGATTCATGTGTGTATCTCCCAAAAGGTGTGTATGGAAGGGTGATTGTAGTAAACTAAAGAGTAAAGACTCAAATCATACAAGAAGCTCCAAACAAAACACATAACATGTGGTGAATAAAAATATAGCCTCAAGTAAAGTTACCGATAGACGAAGACGAAAGAGGGGATGCCTTCTGGGGCATCCCCAAGCTTAGGCCTTTGTTTGTCCTTGAATTTTATCTTGGGGTGCCTTGGGCATCCCCAAGCTTAGGATATTTCCACTCCTTGTTCCAAAATCCATCAAATCTCTACCCAAAAACTTGAAAACTTCACAACACAAAACTCAACAGAAAATATCATGAGTTCTGTTAGTATAAGAAAACAAACCACCACTTTAAGGTACTGTAATGAACTCATTCTTTATTTATATTGGTGTTAAACCTACTGTATTCCAACTTCTCTATGGTTCATACCCCCCGATACTAGCCATAGATTCATCAAAATAAGCAAACAACACACGAAAAACAGAATCTGTCAAAAACAGAACAGTCTATAGCAATCTGGATAGTTCAAATACTTCTGCAACTCCAAAAATTCTGAAAAATTAGGAGGACCTAAATAATTTGTATATTGAACTACTGAAGTTGGAATTGGTATTTTATCGATCTCTGGTAAAAAATAAAAATTATTCTCATGAGCGCATACTTTCTATTTTTTTCACCAAGATCAAATAGCAATCACCCAAGAAGATCCTAAAGGCTTTACTTGGAACAAACACTAATTAAAACATAAAAACACCAACAGAGGATAGATGATTTATTTATTACTAAACAGGAACAAAAAGTAAAGGACAAAAATAAAATTGGGTTGCCTCCCAACAAGCGCTATCATTTAACGCCCCTAGCTAGGCATAAAAGCTAGAATAGATCTAGGTATTGTCATCTTTGGTATGCAATCCATAAGTGGCTCTCATAATAGATTCATAAGGTAATTTAATTTTCTTTCCAGGAAAGTGTTCCATGCCTTTCCTTAACGGAAATTGGAATCTAATATTTCCTTCTTTCATGTCAATAATTGCACCAATCGTTCTAAGAAAAGGTCTACCAAGAATAATACGACATGTAGGATTGCAATCTATATCAAAAACAATGAAATCTATGGGCACATAATTCCTATTTTCAACAATAAGAACATCATTAATACTTATCATAGGTTTCTTAATGGTGGAATCCACAAGGTGCAAATTTAAAGAACAATCATCAAATTCACGGAAACCTAACACATCACACAAAGTTTTTGGAATCGTGGAAACACTAGCACCCAAATCACACAAAGCATAGCATTCATAATCTTTAATCTTAATTTTAATAGTAGGTTCCCACTCATCATAAAGTTTTCTAGGAATAGAAACTTCTAGTTCAAGCTTTTCTTCATGAGATTGCATTAAAGCATCAACGATATGTTTAGTAAAAGCCTTATTTTGATCATAAGCATGAGGAGAATTTAACATGGATTGCAACAAGGAAATACAATCTATCAAAGAGCAATTATCATAATTAAATTCCTTGAAATCCAAAATAGTGGATTCATTGCTATGTAAAGCTTTGACCTCTCAAATCCCACTTTTATTATCAAGATCTAAAAACTCTGAATCATTGGGACGCCTTTTAACTAAAGTTGACTCATCTCCAGTCCCATCTTTATCAAGATTCATATTGGAAAACAAAGATTTAATAGAAGACACATCAATCACTTTTAGATCTTCATCATTATTATCATGTAGATCCTCCGGTTTAGCGGCCATCTTATTAACTATGGTGGCTTGCTTATCCGAAATTTGACCTACTAGATTTTTAAGATGAGCAAACTGAGATTTCAAACCATAAAATTCTTTAGACATATCATCGAGCTCTTTATTCATGTACTCCATAAAACTTTTTTGTTCTTTAAGCTCATTTCTGAAGAAATTATTATGCTCAAATTTCAAAGACATAAAGCTTCTAATGATGTTCTCAATTTCTTCCGACCTTCTAAGGCGAGGATCAACGCTTTTAGGCAAGTCCATCAGGGCAAACAGGCACACAAGAGGCAAACGAAACGAAGCGAATAGAAAAGAGGTGACTAAAACGGCAAAGGTGAAGTGGGGGAGAGGAAAACAAGAGGCAAAAGGCAAATAATGTAATGCGAGGGAGAAGAGTTTGTGATGGGTACTTGGTATGTCTTGCCTTGAGCGTAGATCTCCCCGGCAACGGCGCCAGAAATCCTTCTTGCTACCACTTGAGCATGCGTTGGTTTTTCCCTTGAAGAGTAAAGGGTGATGCAGCAAAGTAGCGTAAGTATTTCCCTCATTTTTTAGGACCAAGGTATCAATCTAGTAGGAGATAACACGCAAGCCACCTAGTACCTACACAAACAATCAAGAACCTCGGAACCAACGCGATAAAGGGGTTGTCAATCCCTTCACGGTCACTTACGGAAGTGAGATCTGCTAAAGATAGTAAGATAAATATTTTTGGTATTTTTGTTGTATACATTGCAAAATAGTAAATGAGATGCGATAATAAAAAGAGATGCAATATAATAAGGAAGAGACCCGGGGGGCATAGGTTTCACTAGTGGCTTCTCTCATGATAGCAAGTATTACGGTGGGTGAACAAATTACTGCCAAGCAATTGATAGAAGAGCGCATAGTTATGAGAATATCTAGGCAATGATTATGAAATATAGGCATCACGTCTGTGTTAAGTAGACCGAAATGATTCTGCATCTACTACTATTACTCCACACGTCGACCGTTATCCAGCATGCATCTAGAGTATTAAGTTCATAAGAACAGAGTAATGCTTTTGGCAAGATGGCATGATGTAGAGGGATAAACTCAAGCAATATGATATAAACCCCATCTTTTTATCCTCGATGGAAACAATACAATACGTGCCTTGCTGCCCCTATGGTCACTGGGAAAGGACACCACAAGATTGAACCCAAAGCTAAGCACTTATCCCATTGCAAGAAAGATCAATCTAGTAGGCCAAACTAACCGATAATTTGAAGAGACTTGCAAAGATATCAAATCATGCATATAAGAATTCAGAGAAGAACCAAATATTGTGCATAGATAAACTTGATCATAAATCCACAATTCATCGGATCTCGGCAAACACACCTCAAAAAGTATTACATCGAATAGATCTCCAAGAACATCGAGGAGAACTTTGTATTGAGAACCAAAGAGAGAGAAGAAGCCATCTAGCTAATAACTATGGACCCGAAGGTCTGTGGTAAACTACTCACACATCATCGGAGAGGCTATGGTGTTGATGTAGAAGCCCTCCGTGATCGAATCCCCCTCCGGCAGATCGCCGGAAAAGGTCCCCATATGGGATCTCACGGGTACAGAAGGTTGCGGCGGTGGAAAAGTGGTTTCGTGGCTCCCCTGGATGTTTTTAGGGTATAAGAGTATATATAGGCGAAGGAAATACGTCGGTGGAGCTGCGAGGGGCCCACGAGGGTGGGGGCGCGCCCTCCTGCCTCGTGGCCGCCTCGTTGCGTCTCTAACTTCCACTCCAAGTCTCCTGGATTGCGTTTGTTCCAAGAAAGATCCTCACGAAGGTTTGGTTACGTTTGGATTCCATTTGATATTCCTTTCCTGCGAAACACTCAAATAGGCAAAAAACAGAAAGTGGCACTAGGCCTTCGGTTAATAGGTTAGTCCCAAAAATAATATAAAAGTGCATATTAAAGCCCATTAAACACCCAAAACAGATAATATAATAGCATGGAACAATCAAAAATTATAGATACGTTGGAGACGTATGATGCAACCAGAAGGTTTTGTCGATCCAAAAGGTGCTAACAAAGTGTTTAAGCTCCAGCGGTCCATTTATGGACTGGTGCAAGCATCTCGGAGTTGAAATATGCGCTTTGATAGTGTGATCAAAGCATATGGTTTTATACAGACTTTTGGAGAAGCCTGTATTTACAAGAAAGTGAGTGGGAGCTCTGTAGCATTTCTAATATTATATGTGGATGACATATTGTTGATTGGAAATGATACTGAATTTCTGAATAGCATAAAAGGATACTTGAATAAGAATTTTTCAATGAAAGACCTCGGTGAAGCTGCTTATATATTGGGCATCAAGATCTATAGAGATAGATCAAGACGCTTAATTGGACTTTCACAAAGCACGTACCTTGATAAAGTTTTGAAGAAGTTCAAAATGGATCAAGCAAAGAAAGGGTTCTTGCCTGTGTTACAAGATGTGAAATTGAGTCAGACTCAATGCCCGACCACCGCAGAAGATGGAGAGAAAATGAAAGTCATTCCCTATGCCTCATCCATAGGTTCTATCATGTATGCAATGCTGTGTGCCAGACCTGATGTGTGCCTTGCTATTAGTTTAGCAGGGAGGTACCAAAGTAATCCAGGAGTGGATCACTGGACGGCGGTCAAGAACATCCTGAAATGCCTGAAAAGGACTAAGGATATGTTTCTCGTTTATGCAGGTGACAAAGAGCTCGTCGTAAATGGTTACGTCAAAGCAAGCTTTGACACTAGTCCGGTTGACTCTAAGTCACAAACTGGATAAGTATTTTTATTGAATGGTGGAGCTGTCAGTTGGTGCAGTTCTAAGGAAAGCGTCGTGGCGGGATCTACGTGTGAAGTGGAATAAATAGCTTCTTCGAAAGCAGCAAATGAAGGAGTCTGGATGAAGGAGTTCATATCCGGTCTAGGTGTCATACCTAGTGCATTAGGTCCAATGAAAATCTTTTGTGACAATACTGGTGCGATTGCATTGGCAAAGGAATCCAGATTTCACAAGAGAACCAAGCACATCAAGAGACGCTTCAATTCCATTCGTGATCAAGTCAAGGAGGGAGACATAGAGATTTGCAAGATACATACGGATGTGAATGTTGTAGACCCGGTGACTAAGCCTCTCTCACGAGCAAAACATGATCAGCACCAAGACTCCATGGGTGTTAGAATCATTACTATGTAATCTATATTATTGACTCTAGTGCAAGTGGGAGACTGAAGGAAATATGCCCTAGAGGCAATAATAAAATTATTATTTATATTTCCTTATATCATGATAAATGTTTGTTATTCATGCTAGAATTGTATTAACCAGAAACTTAGTACATGTGTGAATACATAGACAAACAGAGTGTCACTAGTATGCCTCTACTTGACTAGCTTGTTAATCAAAGATGGTTAAGTTTCCTAACCATAGACATGAGTTGTCATTTGATAAACGGGATCACATCATTAGAGAATGATGTGATTGCCATGACCCATCCGTTAGCTTAGCACTATGATCGTTTAGTTTATTGCTATTACTTTCTCCATAATTTATACATGTTCCTATGACTATGAGATTATGCAACTCCCAAATACCGGAGGAACACTGAGGGAGTCCTGGATTAGGGGGTGTTCGGGTAGCCGGACTATACCTTCAGCCAGACTCTAGGACTATGAAGATACAAGATTGAAGACTTCGTCCCGTGTCCGGATGGGACTTTCCTTGGCGTGGAAGGCAAGCTTGGCGATGCGGATATTCAAGATCTCCTATCATTGTAACCGAATCTATGTAACCCTAACCCTATCCGGTGTCTATATAAACCGGAGGGTTGTAGTCCGTAGGCAATCAACTCCATATACAACAATCATACCGTATGCTAGCTTCTAGGGTTTAGCCTCCTTGATCTCGTGGTAGATCTACTCTTGTACTACCCATATCATCAATATTAATCAAGCAGGACATAGGGTTTTACCTCCATCAAGAGGGCCCAAACCTGGGTAAAACATCGTGTTCCCTGCCTCCTGTTACCATCCGGCCTAGACGCACAGTTCGGGACCCACTACCCGAGATCCGCCGGTTTTGACACCGACATTGGTTCTTTCATTGAGAGTTCCTCTGTGTCGTCGCCTTTAGGCCCGATGGCTCCTTTGATCATCAACAACGATACGGTCTAGGGTGAGACTTTTCTCCCCGGACAGATCTTCGTCTTTGGTGGCTTCGCTCTGCGGGCCAATTCGCTCGGCCACCTGGAGCAGATCGAAAGCTACGCCCCTGGCCATCAAGTCAGGATTGGAAGCTTAAACTACACGGCTGACATCCGCGGAGACTTGATCTTCGACGGGTTCGAGCCACGGCCAAGCGCGCCGCACTATCTCGAGGGGCATGACCTAGCTCTGCCTCTGGACAGTGTCCTGGAGGCCGCACACGCATCGGTTCCGACCCCTAACTCGGAGCCTATTGCGCCAATCGAGGATGAGCGGTTGGACGTCACCTCGGGGGCTTCAATCTCAAAGGCGATCGAGCCGAACACTAGCCCCACACTCTGCATCATCCGTGACTCCGAGGATCCAGACTCCTTTCCGAACTCCGAACCCCCCGCGCCCCTGCCGATCGAATCCGATTGGGCGCCGATAATAGAGTTCACCGCCGCAGACATCTTTCAGCACTCGCCTTGTGGCGATATCCTGAACTCTCTCAAGTCTCTCTCCTTATCAGGAGAGCCCTGGCCGAACTACGGTCAGCGAGGATGGGATACGGACGATGAAGAAATTCAAAGCCCACCCACCACCCACTTGGTAGCCACTGTCGACAATTTAAACGACGTGCTCAACTTCGTCTCCGGAGACATCGACAGCATGGATGACGATGCAGGAGATACCGACGAACCAACGCCCATAGGGCATTGGACAGCCACCTCATCTCACAATGTGTACATGGTGGATACCCCTAAAGGAAGCGACAACGAGGAAAAAGGGGATGGGACGGGAGATTGACCCCCCGAAAAGCAATCAAAGCGTCGGCGTAAACGCCGACCCAAGCCCCGCCTCGACAAAAACCCAGCCATAGAGCAGGACGAGCCGGTAGACGACGAGCAGGCCTTAGATCAACCGTACGAACAGGGCAACTCGGATAGAGAAACCGAACATCCCTCCTCCGGCGAAAACGGCATTCCAGACGACCTCACGCCGAATAAACCTATGGAGCAGAAGAATCTCCATGAGAGGCTCGTTGCAACTGCACGCAGCCTAAAAAAGCAGAAGCGGAAACTAAAACAGCAGAAGATGCACTCCGGATTAGATGGAGCAAAGTAATCAATACCACAGATAAGTACGGCGGCAGTCGCCGCACTAAAAGCTATCCGAAAAGAAAGCTACTGCCTGAATTCGACGAGGAGGCCCTAGAGCCCTCGCATTCAAAAAATGAAAAAGCCACACGGTCGGATAGACGACCCCATAAAGCGGCAAGCGGCGCCGCACCTAAATCGGCATGCGACCCACTTAAGGACTCGCATCATGGCCCAGTCAGGTCCATTTATGGGCCAAGAAAGCAAGCTCTCGTAAGCAACGCTATGAAGCCATCATCAGAATCCGACACACCCAAATACAGGGGAGCCACACACCCCCTATGTTTCACCGATGAGGTCCTGGACTATGAATTCCCAGAGGGATTCAAACCCGTAAACATAGAGGCATATGATGGAACAACAGACCCTGGAGTTTGGATCGAGGATTATATCCTCCACATACACATGGCTAGAGGAGATGATCTCCACGCCATAAAATATCTACCCCTTAAGCTTAAAGGGCCAGCCCGGCATTGGCTTAAAAGCCTTCCCGAAAACACAATTGGAAGCTGGGAAGAGCTCGAGGATGCTTTCCGAGCAAACTTTCAAGGGACCTATGTCCGCCCTCCGGATGCAGACGACCTTAGTCACATAACTCAACAACCCGGAGAATCAGCTCCGCAGTTCTGGAATAGATTCCTCACTAAAAAGAATCAGATAGTCGACTGTCCGGACGCCGAAGCCTTAGCAGCTTTCAGGCATAACGTCCGAGACGAATGGCTCGCCAGACACCTCGGCCAAAAAAAGCCAAGAACAATGGCCGCACTAACAAGCCTCATGACCCGCTTTTGTGCAGGGGAGGACAGCTGGTTGGCAAGGTGCAACCCCAGCAACCCAAGTACATCCGAAACTAGGGATGGAAACGAAAAACCGCGACGCAACAAGGACCGTCGCTGGACTAAGGACAAAAGTCCGAAGAGCACGGCAGTCAACACCGGATTCAAAGGCTCACGACAAAATCAGGAAAAATCGCCCCCCCCCCTAGGATAACAGGGACGATCCATCCAACCTAAATAAAGTCCTGGACAGGATATGCCAGATACACAGTACTCCCGGGAAGCCTGCTAACCATACCCACAGAGACTGTTGGGTTTTCAAACAATCTGGCAGACTCAACGCCGAACACAAGGGACTCGACACACCAAGCGAAGACGAGGATGAACCCCAAAAGCAGAGCACCAGGAAACAAAAGAACTTCCCACAAGAAGTAAAAATAGTGAACTCACTTCACATAACAAAACGTGCGGCGCCCGTAAAGGTATGCACCACACGGCCCATCCCCAAAGGGTCCTGCCACTGGTTGTCAAAACCGATCATCTTCGATCAGCTAGATTATTCTAGGAATATCAAGAATGTAGGCTGGACTACCTTGATACTCGATCCAATAATTGGCGGACTCCAGTTTTCAAATGTCCTTATGGACGGCGGCAGTGGACTAAACCTGATATATCAGGATACAATCCAGCACATGGGGATAAACCCAGCAAGAATCCGCCGCAGCAAAACCTCCTTTCAAGGGGTAATACCTGGTCCGGACACCCATTGTATGGGTTTTCTCTGGCTCGAAGTCATATTCGGCTCTGCCGATAACCTCCGCCACGAAAAGCTGACCTTCCATGTCGTCTCATTCTCAAGTCGCTATCAAGCACTACTGGGACGCGAAGCTTTCGCTCGCTTTAACGCAATACCGCATTATGCATCTCTTACGCTTAAGATGCCCGGTCCACGAGGCATCATCTCTTTGAAGGGAAAGCACTAAAGTGCGCCTCCCCAAGCGGAGGACTGTGCGGCCGCTTTGACAGCCCCACAGCAAAATGGCCTCACCGGCCAAAAAAAACTTCGAAATAGGTCATTCAAGACCACGAACGCGGATAGACGAGTTTGGTGCAAAATCATCATTGATGCAGGCCTAGAAGCCATATACCCCCGCACTAGGGGCTCCATGCATATACAATAAGAGACAATAAAGCTCAATCTTATATATCTTACTTTATACTTTGCTTATTTTAAACTTTTTCGGCACGACCCGTTTTCAACTCAGTTCCTCTCTTTTACAGATGAACGTCGTGCGACGCCCATCCAGGATACGGCACAACGGAGACACAGGCGCAGACATGCAGTACGGACCTGTCCTAAAGGATTCTTTTCAGATTAAGACCCTGCGTAAACCTTTTTTACTGTCTCTTGTTGCTACACATCCCCTGGTATTTTCTTTCTGATATAACCAAGGAGGAGGCTGGCGTCTTGGCATGTGGCCACGTCAGCATTTTTGCACGTACCTAGACACTAGGGGCTTTTTTAATAAAGAGTGTTGTTTCGCCCGCACTCATAAAGACCGAACACCTTAGGGAGTGTTCGGCGTCGCGAGTTTTGGCATTATATGCATCAGCTCTGAATCATGTCTTTGGTCAAATTTGGGTTGCCCGGCTCCTGAGTTCGGCTACCTTATGTTCCACTCTATCGACTAAGGTAGCACCAGGAGAACTACTGCGATTGTGCCCCGGTTCGGCCGGGCGAGCACCTCAGTAGAGAAAGCCGAAAAATGACTGTCATGATGCAGCGTGAGACTGGTCAGCCACTCGATGACCTATCGGAATCTATTGGATTCCTCCGCTTTAACGAAGGGCCGCTTCTCGGTCAGGCACATACGCGCCCCGAACTCGGACGAGCGCAGTTGCCACCAAGGGGCTACCTAAATAGTCTCACTGTCAAACTCATATGGCTAAGTGAAAGTGTTAAAGCATTATAGTCCGGTTGCCTGGCCCGCTACGCTATCACCTCCTTTGTAGGACCAAGACGTTGGGTTAAGTGTGAAAATGCGTCTTCTGCGAGCACCCCCGCACTATGTGCGTGGGGGCTGAAGCCAACGACTGCCATCTTTCAGATTCTGTATATATATATATATATATATATATATCTTAAAACGGCCGCACAGGAGGTGTTCCCAATACTTGGAGGCACAAGTATAAAAAAGGCCACTACAGTTTATCAAAATATTACTTTATAATTACATATGCTATCATAACATAGCATCTTTCGGGCACTGCGTCTCTATTACACGAGCGCCTTCAAGAACTTCCTGAAAATAGTGCTCGGAGGGTACTCGGCTTTTGTCCGAATCTCGGGACGCAACAACGGTGGTCTCCATCTCTGCCCAGTATTTCTTAACACAGGCAAGAGCCATCCTAGCGCCCTCTATGCATGCTGACCTCTTCATTGCATTTATACGCGGCACCACGTCAAGGAATTGCTGCACCAAGCTGAAATAACTCTTCGGCTCTGATCTCCCCGGCCATAGGTGACCCATGACGTACTTCATGGCGAGTCCAGACAACCTATTCAGTTCGGCCCATTGAGCCAAACGATCATCCACTGCCAGTGGACGCTCTGGATTGTGCAACTGCGACCAGAAAAGCTTTTCCACTTCGCGATCTTTCTGATCTCGAAAGTGTTCGGTCGCATCAGCAGCACTCGCTGCCAAGTCCAGATAGGTATCCTCCACACTCCACATCCGGTCCAACGGAGAAAACTTCGGATCACAAAATTTCCTTCGCAGCATAAAGGGCTTTCCAGCCGCAATCTGTTCGGCCTGACGCAGCTCCTCCTTCGCAGCTCTCATTGCAAAGCGCGCATCCTTGGCATTGGCAACGGCCTTCTCTAAGTCCGTCTGTTTCGCCTGGTCTTCTTTTTCAAGAAGTCTGCAACGGTCTGTAGCTTTTTAACTTTTCGGCCATCTCGGCCATCTCTTCTTTGCTTCGGCAATGAGCAGCCTGTTCGGCTCTTAGCTCTTCAAGGGCTTTCCTGGTGGCCGCATCACTTTCGCTGGCTTGTTCTTTAGCTCGGGCAAGTTCTGCCCTAAGACTCTCCACGGCGGCCGCACCATCTGCGTCAAGCACACACATCGTAAGACACAGGCATAAAACTGTTCTTACCTGATGCCGCCCGAGGAATTACATACCTTGAGCCTCATCAAGCCGCTTATCGACAAGCGTGATGTCGGCATCTGCCACTTCTAGTTGCCGCGTTAGTTCGGCAAAATCGTCAGTTCGGCTCGATTCCGGACACCCTGCCGCCTACATTCAAAGGCGACATCTTAGACCTGGGATTATGATCCTCCGCGTGCCGTCATTTCTTGACGACGCGCAGAGTCTCAGGGGCTACTATCTACACAGGGCACATCTTATTCATGCGCAACTGACCAAACTATACATTATTTAATGTACCTTGAAACCCGTCAGTAAACTTTTGACGGCCTCATACAATCCGCTGTCTACAGATGAAATCCTTTCAATCACCGTGCCCATCAATGCGCGGTGCTCCTCTGAGATAGAAGCTCGCCCCAGCAAAATCTTTAGCTCCTCCAGCCGAGCACCAGATGGTGTCGGGCTTCTCCCATGACCTCTTTTGAAGGCCGGACGCAGAGAACCTCGGGGGTCCGCATAGCCACCTTCCGCCCCTGCCGGATTTGGAGAAACCCTCTGCGACGACACCTCAGGGTCGCCCGCCTCGCTAGGCGGCACGGCAGGGGGAGGCGTCCCGCTCTCCATCATCTCCGGAAGGAGATCCCCCGAAGACGAGCTCTGCTGAGAAGGGCTGAGGTCCGAGCTACAAGATAAAGGTTTGGTTAATATTCTCAGATATAAATCAAGGACTTCCCTCATCCCTCAAAAGGAAAATCTTTTCTCCACTTACGGCTCACTGGAGGGCTGATCCCCTTGAGGGCGTAGTCCGGCCGAGGAACTCCCCGGCGTCGGACCCTCTGACGAGGATTTTCTCCCCCGTTTTGAGGCCATGGTTTCCGGGTCGTCAGAGGCGGCTCTATTCTTCCCCTTAGGAGAGGAATTGTCGGTTCCTCCCTTCGTAGAAGCCTCCTTTCAGGAGGCCATAGCTTCCTTGTCCTCTCCCTCCAAAGGCATTATCTCCAGCATCCTGACCAGCACAGGATCCGGCCTGGTTTCAGGAAGGGGAGCCGGACACCTGATCAGCTTCGCCTTCGCTATCCACTCCTGTTTAAAAGGACGACTCTTTTAGGGGCAAGTTTATGACAATTATACGGATAGAAGGTCCGGGCACAAGGTTGCTTACTTGAGTATCCGGGCGATTGCAGCTTAGGCCTGCGTCCTCGGTTAAATCCGGACACATCTCTTGTGATCCGAAGAACAGTCTATACATCTCCGCGGGCGTTGCGCCCATAAAGTTCTGGAGAGCTCGCGGTCCCTCTGGATTAAACTCCCACAGGCGAAGGGGGCGACATTTGCCGGGCAATATTCGGCGAATCAGCATGACCTGCGTCACCTTGACCAAGCTGAGGCCTCGTTCCAAGAGATCCTTAATTCGGCCCTGCAACAGGGGCACATCTTTGGGCAAACCCCAATCTAACCCTCTGTTAACCCATGACGCTAGCCGTGGTGGGGGGCCCGAGCGAAAGGCAGGAAGCGCCACCCACTTGGTGCTCCGGGAAGCGGTGATATAAAACCACTCTCGTTGCCACAAGCCTAGCTCCTCTTGAAAAGAGCCCTCGGGCCATGGAGCATCAGCATTTTTGCTTATAACAGCACCTCCGCACTCTGCGTGCCGTCCCTTGATCATCTTCGGCTCCACTTTGAAAGTCTTGAGCCATAATCCGAAGTGAGAGGTAACACGGAGGAACGCTTCACATACAACAATAAACGAGGAGATATGGAGGATGGACTCCGGAGCTAAGTCATGGAATTCCAGCCCGTAATAAAACAGAAGTCCCCTCATAAAGGGGTCCATCGGGAATCCTAACCCCCGAAGGAAGTGAGACACGAACACTACGCTCTCACTGGGCTGGGGACTGGGGATAGCCTGCCTTTGAGCAGGCAACCTGTGCGAAATTTCGGCGGTCAAGAACGTAGCCTCTCTCAACTTTAGCACGGGCATCCATCGGCCTTGAAGGTCAGAACCGGACATTGTCGAAGGTCTGAGGCGCCCGGAATCTGGAGCCTAGGGTGTTGGAACTCAAGGCGACGGGTGGACTTGCTTTGGGATTGGAGAAAAGGAGTAAGGCCCTGGTCTCTTTATAAGAGGTTGAATACCAGGAGCCCTCCCCGTAACCGTTTGGGACTCGCCTTTAATCGAGAAAACATGCTAACGGGCACGATTGGGTTACCCACGTCCGTATTGATGAGAATCCCGTAAAAGGGGGGCACATGATCTCTGCTTTGACAAGACGTGCCAAGGAAACCGCCTCGCAAAACACGCTGAGGTAGAAAAGTGAAAACGATTTGAGTGAAGGACTTGGCTGTAGTGTGATGACGCACTGCGGAATACGTCAGCAGATTTGATTTGTGTTAATATTATTCTCTCTATGGTAATATGTGGAAGCTTATTTTGCAGAGACGGACACTACTCTTGGTGTTTACAATCTTCTATGAAGGACTTGGAGGAGGAACCCTCCTTGCAATGCCGAAGACAATTTGCGCGCCGGACTCGTCGTCATTGAAGCCTGGTTCAGGGGCTACTGAGGGAGTCCTGGATTAGGGGGTGTTCGGGTAGCCGGACTATACCTTCAGCCGGACTCCAGGACTATGAAGATACAAGATTGAAGACTTCGTCCCGTGTCCGGATGGGACTTTCCTTGGCGTGGAAGGCAAGCTTGGCGATGCGGATATTCAAGATCTCCTATCATTGTAACCGACTCTATGTAACCCTAACCCTATCCGGTGTCTATATAAACCGGAGGGTTGTAGTCCGTAGGCAATCAACTCCATATACAATAATCATACCGTAGGCTAGATTCTAGGGTTTAGCCTCCTTGATCTCGTGGTAGATCTACTCTTGTACTACCCATATCATCAATATTAATCAAGCAGGACGTAGGGTTTTACCTCCATCAAGAGGGCCCGAACCTGGGTAAAACATCATGTTCCCTGCCTCCTGTTACCATCCGGCCTAGACGCACAGTTCGGGACCCACTACCCGAGATCCGCCGGTTTTGACACCGACAAACACTTAGTGTGCTATCAAACGTCACAACGTAACTGGGTGACTATAAAGATGCTCTACAGGTTTCTCCAATGGTGTTTGTTATGTTGGCATAGATGAAAGCACAAGTGCTCCCTGGGTGATTTTGATAATTAATGACAACATATCTCTTGTTGGACTAATACTTTTACCTAGTATGTTTCAGACAAGTTCATCAAATTAAGTGGCATGGACTAAAGGATGTGGAACCCCTTCAAGATGCTAAGGAAAAAGGATTAGCTCAAGATTCAAGATCAAGACTCTACATTTTCTATTTTAGTGATCCAAGATCACATTGAGTCTATAGGAAAATCCAACACTATCAAGGAGGGATAAAGTGTTGCTTGATGAGGTTCTTGCTTCATACTGCTTAGTGATATGCTCCAAAACCCTCAACTACCTTCCCACATCCACATATGACCTAAACCAAAAGTCAAACTCGGCCCCAACAATTCTTTCTATCCGGCGCCACCGAGTTCAGATGTCATAGCCACTGCCACAAACCCTAGGCAAATCGGTTTCACCGATAGGGATCTCGGTCTCACCGAGATGGGATTGTAATCTCTCTGTGTATGTCCATTACCAAAATCGGTCCCACCAAGATTGAGCAATCGGTACTACCAAGATTACAATGCAAACTTTCTGGTTAGCTTATTACCAAAATTGGTCCCACCGAGTTTGTGTAATCGGTCTCACCAAGTTTTCCTGACCAACTCTCTGGTTAGCTTATTACCAAAATCGGTCCCACCGAGTTTGTGTAACCGGTCACACTGAGATTACGTTATGCCCTAACCCTAACCATATCGGTCCTACCGAGTTGCATCTCAGTCCCACCGAAAATCCTAACGGTCACTAGGTTTGCTAAATCGGTGCGACCGAGTTTCTCAATTCGGTCTCACCAAGATTGGTAAACTGTGTGTAACGGTTAGTTTTTGTGTGGAGGCTATATATACCCCTCCACCCACTCTTCATTCGTGGAGAGAGCCATCAGAACATACCTACACTTCCAATACACATTTTCTGAGAGAGAACCACCTACTCATGTGTTGAGGCCAAGATATTCCATTCCCACCATATGAATCTTGATCTCTAGCCTTCCCCAAGTTGCTTTCCACTCAAATCTTCTTTCCAGCAAATCCAAATCCTGTGAGAGAGAGAGTTGAGTGTTGGGGAGACTATCATTTGAAGCACAAGAGCAAGGAGTTCATCATCAACACACCATTTGTTACTTCTTGGAGAGTGGTGTCTCCTAGATTGGTTAGGTGTCACTTTGGAGCCTCTGACAAGATTGTGGAGTTGAACCAAGGAGTTTGTAAGGGCAAGGAGATTGCCTACTTCGTGAAGATCTACCGCTAGTGAGGCAAGTCCTTCGTGGGCGATGGCCATGATGGGATAGACAAGGTTGCTTCTTCGTGGACCCTTCGTGGGTGGAGCCCTCCATGGACTCGCGCAATCGTTACCCTTTGTGGGTTGAAGTCTCCATCAATGTGGATGTACGATAGCACCACCTATCGGAACCACGACAAAAACATCTGTGTCTCCAATTGCGTTTGAATTCTCCAAACCATTCCCTTTACATTCTTGCAAGTTGCATGCTTTACTTTCCGCTGCTCATATACTCTTTGCATGCTTGCTTGATATGTATTGTGTTTGTTAAACTTGTGCCAAAACTCCACTTCAACTTAAAGAAATTAAAAACTGCAACTTTTGCTACTTAGTGTCTAATCCCCCCCCCCCCCCTCTAGACACCTCTTCTCGATCCTTTCAATTGGTATCAGAGCATTGGTCTCCATTGCCTTGGTTTAAACACCTTTGGAGGAAGATGGATGTGTCTACTTTGGGGAGTCTTAGACATAGAGTGCCTATTCTTGATGGAGAATATTTTCATGAGTGGAAAAATGAAATGCTTGAGATTTTCAATGAATATCACTTGAACAAGTACATTGCTAGCCCTTGTGCACCTCATGTTGATCCTTTGCTTCCTACCCTTGATGAGTCTATTGACATGATTCGCAATCTTAGAAGTGTTAATCTTATCACTAGAGGCTTGCCTAGAAACTTGATTGGATGTTTGCCTACTCTTAAGTGTGCCTACACCATATGGAAATTTCTTGAGGAACTCTTTCCAAATTATTCCTTCAAAGATCTAGATGAAATTCTCCATAAATCTATTGCCTTGATTAAGATGAATTCCAATGATCCCAATTTTGGTGACTGCTTATTTGAGCTCACTAATCTTATGAGTGCCAAAGGAGATGTTGGAATCATTAGCAATATCATTTCCAAAGCTATTAGAATTCATAAAGATAATTATAGAAATGATCATTTATCTAATGAATTACCCTCTCTAGGAATTGATCAATCACAAGATGATGTTGAACATGGATACTCCGATCAGGATGATGATGATAGTGACTATGACCTTGATGATGCAATAAGACACTTTGGTCTTATGGAAAATCTTCGCGGCTACATGGCCGGAGGAAAGGAATGGGTTCTCGATAGTGGATGTACTGATCATTTGACCGGAGATAAAGATATGTTCCGTGAGCTTGCTGAAAACGACGACCCTCGAAAATATGTCACCTTTGTTGATAACTCAAAGGGTAAGGTGGTTGGCCTAGGTAAGGTGGCCATATCACATGATAGCTCCATACAAAATGTCATGCTCATTGAATCTCTTGGGTACAATTTACTCTCAGTATCTAGACTTGCTAATTTCGGTTTCAATGTTCTATTCACTGAAGTAGATTGCCAAGTGTTTCGTAGAGACAATCGTAAAATGGTCTTTACCGGTATATGTAGAGGTGATCTTTACATTGTTGATTTCACTAAAAAGGCTCAACCTAGAACTTGCTTAATTGCTAAATCTTCTAAAGGTTGGTTATGGCATAGACGATTAGGTCATGTTGGTATGCGAAACCTTGACAAGTTTATTAAAGGTGATCATATCCTTGGAGTAAAAGATGTTATATTTGACAAGGATAGACTTTGTAGTGCTTGTCAGGCAGGGAAACAAGTTGGAGGAAGTCATCGCGCAAAGAACATCATGACCACGAGAAGACCACCCGAGCTACTTCACATGGATCTCTTTGGTCAAATGCCTACAAGAGTCTTGGTGGTAACTCATTTGGACTAGTCATAGTTGATGGCTTTTCAAGATTTACGTGGGTGTTCTTTCTTGATGACAAATTGCATGTCCAAAAGATCTTCAAAAACTTTGCTAGGAAGGCCCAAAATCAATTTGATGTGAAGATCAAGAAGGTTCGGAGCGACAATGAAACGGAGTTCAAGAATGCGAATGTGGACACCTTTCTTGACGAAGAAGGGATTACACATGAGTTCTCGGCTACGTACACACCTCAACAAAATGGAGTCGTTGAGAGGAAGAACCGGACTCTTATCGAGATGGACAGAACAATGCTTGATGAGTACAAGACACCAAAACACTTTTGGGCAGAAGCGGTTGAGACAGCTTGTCATGCAACAAATTGCTTGTATCTTCACAAGCTACTCGGCAAGACGGCATACGAGCTCCTCACCGGTAACAAACCCCAAGTTCGATACTTTCGAGTATTCGGCTCAAAGTGCTACATTCTTGATAAGCATCATCGTTCTAAATTTGCTCCTAAGTCTCATGAAGGTTTCCTACTTGGTTATGGCTCAAACTCTCACACATATCGTGTCTACAACAATTTCACCTGAAAGGTTGAAGAAACGGTAGATGTGAAGTTTGATGAATCTAACGGCTCGCAAGTAGAGCAATTGCCAATTGATGTAGGAGACAAAGATCCCTCGGAAGCAATCCAAGACTTGTCTATTGGCAAGATTTGTCCAACGGAGATAAAGGAGAGTACCTCGTCCGTCCAAGTGGAAGCTTCTACCTCACGACAAGGTGAACCAAGAGTTGATACGGAAGCATCCACGAGTGGGACACACCAAGATGAAGAAAACAAGGAAGTGCACCAAGACGAACGTCAACAACCTCCTTCTCCACCACGACAAGAGAATGACAATGCTAACAATGAAGAAGGCCAAGAAGAAGAACAAGATGAAGAAGATGTTCAACCAAGACCCAAGCAAAAGCTTTCACGAGTTCGACAAGAATTGCTAAAGATCATCCCGTGGAGGAAATCTACAATGATATCCAAACCGGGAGAATCACTTGCTCTAAAACTCGTTTGGCTAACTTTTGTGAACATTACTCATTCATCTCTAGCATTGAACCTATGAAGGTTGAAGAAGCATTGGAGGATCCGGACTGGATAAACGCTATGCATGAAGAGCTACACAACTTTGAGAGAAATCAAGTGTGGACATTGGTCGAGAAGCCCGACAACAACCACAACATCATCGGTACCAAATGGGTGTTTCACAACAAGCAAGATGAAGATGGACAAGTGGTTCGCAACAAAGCACGTCTCGTCGCCCAAGGCTACACACAAGTCGAAGGGACTATGGTGAGACATATGCTCCCGTTGCTAGACTTGAGTCCATTCGCATCTTACTTGCTTATGCTAATCACCATGATATCACTTTGTACCAAATGGACATTAAAAGTGCTTTTCTAAATGGTGAAATTGAGGAGGAAGTTTATGTTAAGCAACCTCCCGGCTTTGTCAATCCTAAGAAACCTAATCATGTCTACAAACTTCACAAAGCCCTTTATGGTCTTAAACAAGCTCCTAGAGCATGGTATAAATGCTTGACCAAGTTCCTTATTGAAAAAGGCTTTGAAATTGGAAAAATAGATTCTACTCTTTTTACTAAAAGGGTTAATGGAGAACTATTTGTATGCCAAATTTATGTCGATGATATTATACTTGGATCAACTAACCCTCATTTTAGTGAAAAGTTTGGGAAGCTAATGTCGGAGAAGTTTGAGATGTCTATGATGAGTGAACTCAAATTCTTTCTTGGTTTGCAAATCAAGCAAACTAAGGAAGGCACCTTTGTCTCTCAAACGAAGTACACCAAGGACTTATTCAAGAAGTTCAATATGCAAGAATGCAAAGGTATGACTACACCCATGCCTACTAGTGGGCATCTTGATTTGACCAAAGATGGTGAACCGGTTGATCAAAAAGTTTACCATTCTATGATTGGTTCATTGTTATATCTATGTGCTTCACATCCCGATACCATGCTAAGTGTGTGCATGTGTGCATGATATCAAGCTGCTCCTAAGGAATGTCATCTTAAGGCCGTGAAGAGGATAGTGAGATACTTAATACATACACCAAATTTTGGCATTTGGTATCCAAAGAGGGCTTCCTTTGATCTTGTTGGCTACTCCGACTCGGACTATGCCGGTGACAAGGTTGATATAAAGTCCACTTCAGGTACTTGTCAATTCCTTGGTAGATCTCTTGTGTCTTGGTCTTCCAAGAAACAAAACTCGGTATCCTTATCCACCGCCGAAGCGGAATACATTACCGCTGGTTCATGTTGTGCTCAGTTACTCTGGATGACCCAAACTCTTAAAGATTATGGGATATATATGTGAAACATGTTCCATTACTTTGTGACAATGAAAGTGCTATCAAGATTGCTCACAATCCCGTGCAACACTCTCGAACTAAGCATATTGAAGTTCATCATCATTTCATTTGAGATCATGTTGCTAAGGGTGACATAAACCTTAAGCATGTTCACACCGATAAGCAATTAGCGGATATATTCACTAAACCACTTGATGAGAAAGTGTTTTGCAGGTTAAGAGTGTCACACCTAGCTAGTTCAAGCATTAGAGTGTGCATCATGTTTAAATTTCTCTTAAATTTGAAATGGGGATGACAGAACCCCCAGCACCCCCCCCCTGGAACAACTAGGGTTTACTAAAAACTTTTTCAATGAACCTGAAATGCCCTTCTAAAAAGCCCACCCTTTTTGTTTTGGGTTAAAACCTTTGACAAAAATGGTGCACATTTTTCTAGGACATCTTAAGGTCATTGGATTAATTCTTATAGTATTTGCATTTGGGCATTTAAATGCTATAAAATATTTTAAATGCTCAAATAATCATAAACTAAAATGTTTGCTGTTGGATATATCCTAAGCAGTGGCCATGATTAATTTTATGATTTTTGGAAATGCCCTGGCATTTTTAATAAAGCCCTGAAGTTACAGAAATAATAGAATAAATGAAAAACAGAAAAGGAGAGAGAGAACAGAGACTTACCTGGCGCAGCCCACTTGGCCCACCGGCTCGGCCCAGTCCACTGGCTCCTGCCAGTCGTCCTCCTCCTCTCGCCAGGAGGACGAGAAGCGCGTGGCCGGCACCCGCGGCCACACGCCGGCCACCTCCTGCTTCCGCCGACGCCCCGGACACGCCTACGAGTGCCACGCACTCCCCCACGTCCCCCTCTCATTCTCCCCACTCTCCCCGTGGCCTCTCCCCCTCTCTGGCTCTCTCCCCACTCCTTGTCGAGCGCAGCCGTCGCCGCCGACAAGCTCCACCGCAGCCACCGCCGTCCACTCGCTGCCTCGCCGTGCCAAGAAGCTCCGCCATCGTCCGCTGCTTCGCCTCGACCCATCCCTGAGCGCTCGCTCGCCCCGGAGACGCTGCACCGAGCTCGTCTTCAACCTCGGTCGCCGGAGATCCCCCTCGCCGCCCCGCTCGCTCCAGCTCATCCCCGAGCTCGCCGTTCGCTCCCCTGCAACCGCAGTGAGCTACTGACCCGTTTCCCCCTCTCCCCGCGCTCGTCCGTGTCCTCTAACCACCATGGCCATCGGAGCCGAAGCTCGCCGCCGCCACCGCACGTCGTTGTCGTGGCCACAGCCACGTTGGGTCGCAACCGAGCACGCCTTCGTCTTCAACGCACTCGCAGGAGCCCGTAGCACCCCCGCACGCCCCTCGCCATGCCTGCTAGCGACTAGTTCAACCTCGCCCGAACTCCGGCCGCCGCAGACGTGCTCGCCGCCGTCGTCTCCGGCCATCCCAGCTCCACCTACTGCTACCACTCGATGCGGCTCACTCCCCGCATCACGTAGATGGTCTACGCCATCCTTTTGGTCGCCGGAGTGCAAAACCCGAGCCCTCCGCCGCGTCTGGCCTCGCCGGCGGATAAACGCCGGCGAGTTTGACCCCTTTTGACCGTGGACTGACGCATGGGCCCAGGTTGACTCCCCCCTGAGCCTATGATAGGTGGGGCCGGCCTGCTAATTAGTTTAGGATTAGAGTTAACTAATTTTAATTAGTTTAGTCACTGACATGTGGGCCCAGGCCCCACTGACAGTTAATTAGTACTAAGTTAATCCTGTTAATTAGCTGAGCCATTGACAGACCGGGCCCACCAGTCAGGTTTGACCTGGACGACCCAGTTGACCCGCTGATGTCACACCTATGTCATGCTGACGCATTAATTCAGTTACTGGAATTATTCTTATATAGGAAATTCCAGAAAATAGGCAAAACTTCTAAAAATCATAGAAAATCAACCATAGCTCCAAATCAAACAATTTATATATGAAAAATGATCAGAAAAATTCAATCTATCCATCTGTAATGGTTTCATGCATGACAAAACAAGTTAACCTTGCTGTTTAAGCAGAATAAGATAATGCACTAATAAGGCTATGTTAAATGAACTAACATTTGAATCTTTGATTCAAATGAGCTCATTCCTTTCTGTTTTAGCTTGCATTAGGCAAAGACACATTCATTTTGCCATGTCATAGCATGCACCATATTGTTGCATATTGTCATGTGTTGATTATGTTCGGTGTGATTTTTGTGGTAGGTTCTGCCTCCGAGGATAACCCCGAGTATCCGTCTGAAGGGCAGTACCCTACTACCACTACATCAGGCAAGCAACCCATTGATCATTCTGATACAAATCCATGTTCTCGCTTCTGCTCTTATTTACTGCATTAAGACAACGCGTTCAAACTGCTGTGTGCTACGGTAGTTGAACCCTTATCCTCTGCATGACCTGTCATTGCCACAGTAACTAGATGAAACCCACTAGCATGTGTAGGAGTTGATTGAGCCATGTATGTGTTTCCTACCGTGCTATGCCTGCTATGCTTAGAGTTGTGTCGGGTCTGGTTCATCTGGGTGATGGGCTAGAGTGAAATGATTATGTCGGTAATGTGAGGGGTGTGTTGAACATGATTTGGTAAAGGTATCGATGAGAGGCCATGTAGGAGTACATGATGGGTTGTTTCATTGAGACCGTCCATAAGAAGTGAGATCTGTATGCATGATTTAAGATTCAGCTACTACCACACATTGGGCCCTGAAATATGACCCCGCTCGACTTACGGACCCTTCTCGTTCTCTGTACAGGAGTTGCAACTAGTTTCTGGTGTTTGTAGGTTATGTGTTGGCGGCCGTGCGTAGCGCTGACCCTAGGGGTGGGCTATGATGCGGTAGATACACCGTGGCACGGTGTACCGAGTCGCCCGTTTGGTGTCTCGGGAACCCTACACACATCGTTTGGGGTCGTTGGGGACACCCCGGCCGGATCTCCTTGCGGATGGAACCTGAATAGGCGATAAACCTGGACTAGAGACTTGTGAGGTTAGTCAGGTCGTGGTCTACACCCACGTCGGCTTTCGCTTGAAGTCTGCCGAGCACTTGTCGTGTGCAGACGCTAAGTGGTGGAAACATGTGTGATGAAGTACACCCCTGCAGGGTATAAAACTATTCGAATAGCCGCGTCCGCGGTAAAGGACTACTTGGTTGCCTATACAGTTCATAGCCAAGCTAATGGATACTACTAAAAGACTCAAGATAAGTGTGAGTACCGAGGATGGCCCTCTCGTAGGATGACGAGGAAGGATCCCCAGTGGAGTATTGTGTTGGTGAGTAGTGGACTCGTGTGCGAAAACTATTTTACTAGTGGAGTTCCGTAGGATAGCTTAGCCAAGAGTCAAAGCTGGCTTGCTGCAATAACCCCACCACCTCCTTGAGAATGAGCATGTATAGTAGGTTCTGATGTAAGACTTTCTGAGTACCTTTGTACTCATGTTTGCTTAATTATTGTTTTCAGACGACAACACCGCCCCCTCCGATGGGTTTTATGTAGACCTCGACATCGATGAGTAACTCGCCACCCAGGTGGTGACCCTGGCCATGGAGGGCCCTATGTAGATAGATAGGCTTTGAGAAGCCTTCTTGCTTTCTAGTGTCTGTACTCAGACTATTTGCTTCCGCATGTGCTTGTATGCTTGTATGACTTGAGTGTCGGGTCATGTGACCCCTATCTGTATGAACATGTTATGTATGGCTCTCAGGAGCCTTTAAATAAAGTACTTGAGTTGTAGAGTTTTGTTGTGATGCCATGCTGTATGTACTCATATCGGGCATATTGTGTGTATGATTGAAATGCTTGGTATGAGTGGGATCTGACAATCTAGTTGTTTATCCTTGGCAGCCTTTCTTATGGGGAAATGTAGTCTAGTGTTCCTCGAGCCACAGTAGTCCGCTACAGCCCGGTTCACCGGAGTCCTGTTAGCCCAGCACTATTGCTCAGGACACTTGACTGGCCGGCATGTGTTTCACTTCGTTCCTATGTCTGTCCCTTCGGGGAAATGTCATGCGGTGACATCCGGAGTCCTGCCTAGCCTGCTACAGCCCGGGTTCCCCGGAGTCCTGTTAGCCCAGTGCTACAGCCCGGATTCACTCGCTGATGACCGACATGCTCGATGTGATTCATGTATGCCTGTCTCCATAGGTCTGCGCCGCTTTGGTTCATGACTAGCCATTTCGGCCCGGGTTCTCTGTCATATGGATGCTAGCGACACTATCATATACGTGAGCCAAAAGGCGCAAACGGTCCCGGGCCATGGTAAGGCGACACCCGTGGGGATACCGTGCGTGAGGCCGCAATGTGATATGAGGTGTTACCGGCTAGATCGATGTGACTTGGAATCTGGGTCCTGACAAAGAGGTGAATTGAACATCATTGATGCTTCAAACTTGGAGTAGGAACTCCATTGGATACATGCAAGACTTGAGCTTACGACTAATCACTTGATATTTCTCCTATGATGATTAGCTTATGTCTTGAAAATTTGCATCTTGCATGTTATCTAACCCTTGTAGGTACTTGGATGAATCTAATTCTATGAGATTGCAACTCACTCACATCTTGAGCAATCTCTACATCACCAAGTCTCTACACAATGGTGGTTGATGACAAGGAAGCATGAAACCTTTCAAACATATCCTTTGACAAATTCTATGTTGAGCTTCATGATTGTCATGTTGGATACACAAGTGCTCTTCCTTGCGAAAACTAACCCATGTAGGTAGATGAACTCAAAATCCAAAGGGTGCTCCCAACTCTTGATGGGCTACATCAACCTTGAGCAACCCACACAAGTTCAACTACATGATCAAGATCAACACCGCCACCCAAGGTATGTTATTCCATCTTAGAGTAGCTTTACTCCAAGTCATGAGTCAAAGCAACTCAACAAGATGTGAATACATCAAGATACTTAAACGAAAAATGGTAACCCCATTTTGAGCTTAAATGATGAGTACGACCTATGATCAAGTGATCTCACTTGACTCCTAAGTCAATATACTCTAACATAGGTGACTTTGTCACCGCCCAACTCTAGATGAAGTTCTCTTGTGTTCTTTGCTGTGTTCTTGCATTTGTCTCATGCATATTTGTTTCCCCTTTCAAAAAAAACTTCATCTAGATCTTTTAGTTTCTTTTCTTTGCTTTTTGTTCTGCATTTTCTGCATCCAATTCATTGCAAATATTTGTGAGATCTTATTTGTCCAGTGAGCTGAGGTGACAAGTGTTTTTCTCTGTGATAAACTCGGTTCCACCGATTTCATGTCTCCGGTCTAGCCGAAGATTTTCGGAGAAACCAAAGCATACAACTCGGTGACACCGATTTCACTATAGGAAAAACATTTTGTCATTTATTCCTACTTTACTCTTGATCCAGCTCCACTCAATGAATCTTGTCCTCTGCAAGCATCACATTTACCTTAATGCTTTGTACTGTGATTCAAGGACCAAACCCATTCACAACAAATTCCAGAAGACCCTTCTTGGAAATTGATGTCAAAAGGGGAGAGAGAGATCACATCAAAGCTTAATCATATCTCTAGGGGGAGAGATCTCTAGGGGGAGGGAATACTCCAGGAAAGAGTAATCTTCAAGGATCCCAAAGGCTTGATGTTCAAGAGGAGAGATGCCACATGTCTTCTTGGGGGAAGACATGGTCATATGTGCTTATTTGCATTAGCTCTGTTCATTTGTTTCTTTGAGCTCTGTTTTTCTGTTCCCTATCTTCTCCCAGTATCCCATGCTAGATTTAGGAGGAGCAAGACATCCAAGGGAAAGAAATTTATTAAATTCATTGCATATCTTTCTCTTTGGGGACATGTCAATATCTATCGTAGTACTCTGTACTCACTCTACATGTCATCCCAGTCTTGGTACTCTTGTGGTTTCTTTTGTTTGCTCTAGCTAGTGGGTGCATCTGTGTTATCTGACCTTGTTTACGCAGGCTCATCCCATCCTAGCCAACTCAAGACCACACGATAAGTATATGCATCATAGTCATGTGTATGAGAAATTCTTGCTGATGTACATACTGTTTGCAAGAAGGACTCATGGGCATGTGTAACACCCTTGATGCGACTATATCTCCCATGTGTCGAGGCACGACTTAGAGGCATAATCGCATTGATGTCATATGTCGCAAGTTAGGCAATCTTCACAACAACCCATGTAATAAGAATAATAAAGGGGAGATAACATAGTTGGCTTACACTCGCCACGTCAATCAAGTACATAAATAACATTTCATCATCCAAACACTCATGGCCCGACTACGGCGCCAAAATAAAAGAGAACCCAACATGCGACAACGGTCCCAATCACCCCCAACTGGGCACCACTACTGATCATCGGGAAAGGAAACATAGTAACATTGAGAGTCTTCGTCGAACTCCCACTTGAGCTCAAGCGCGTCACCTAGAACGGAATCATCAGGCCCTACATCTGTTGTAATAGTAATCTGTGAGCCACAGGGACTCAGCAATCTCGCACCCTCGCGATCAAGACTATTTAAGCTTATAGGTATGGCAAAGTAAATATGTGGAGCTGCAGCAAGCGACTAGCAAAAATATGATGGATAACTTATTCGCAAAAGAGAGCGAGAAGAGGAGGCAAAGCCGCGAGCGAGAAACTAGAGAACAACCTGCGCAAAGCATTACTCCAACACCGTGTCCACTTCCCGGACTCCGCCGAGAAGAGGCCATCACGGTAACACACTCAGTTGATTTATTTTAATTAAATTAAGGTTCAAGTTATCTACAACCGGACATTAACAAATTCCCATCTGCCCATAACCGCGGGCACGGCTTTCGAAAGTTCAAATCCCTGCAGGGGAGTCCCAACTTAGCCCTGACAAGCTCTCACGGTCAATGAAGGAATAGACCTCCTTCCAAGACGTTCCGATCAGACTCGGTATCTCGGTTCTTCAAGACACTTCGACAGGTTAAAACAAGACCAGCAACACCGCCCGAATGTGCCGACAAATCCCGATAGGAGCTGCACATATCTCTTTCTCAGGGCACACTCAGATGAGCAAGACGTCGGGTAGGCCAGCCCAGAGTTGCCCCTGGTAGCCCCGGACATCGCTCGGTTGGACCAACACTCAGAGGAGCACTGGCCGGGGGGTTAAAATAAGATGACCCTTGAGTCTGCAGAACCCAAGGGAAAGAAAAGGCTAGGTGGCGAATGGTAAAACCAAGGTTGGGCATTGCTGGAAAAGCTTTAATCAAGGCGAACTATCAAGGGGTTCCCATTATAACCCAACCGCGTAAGGAACGCAAAATCCGGGAACATAACACCGATATGACGGAAACTAGGGCGGCAAGAGTGGAACAAAACACTAGGCGAGAGGCCGAGCCTTCCACCCTTTACCAAGTATATAGATGCATTAAGATAACATGGCAATATAATGATATTCCAATAAGTAAATAAATGTTCCAATAAGGAACGGCCTCCAATCTTCACCTGCAACTAGCAACGCTATAAGAGGGGCTGAGCAAAGCGGTAACATAGCCAATCAACGGTTTGCTAGGACATGGTGGGTTAGAGGTTTGACATGGCAATTTGGGAGGCTTGAAAGCAAGTGGTAGGCATCATAGCATTGGCATAGCAAAAGAGCGAGCAAACTAGCATAGCAAAGATAGTAGTGATTTCGAGGGTATGATCATCTTGCCTGCACAGTTGTCAGAGTTGACTGGATGCTCGAAAGCAAACTCAATGGGCTCCTTGTTAGCGAACTCGTCTCCAGGCTCTACCCAAACAAGACAAACAAGCAACAAGGATACAATCAACCACGTGCAAGACCAAGCAATAAGATGCAATGATGATATGCTATGCGGGATGCGATGCGGGATGCAAAATGCAAGATATGACAGGAAATGCATGAACCTGGCCCCAACTTGGAAAACCAAGTGTGCCACTAGAAATATGAGATGAAATCGCTTGAAAACGATATAAAGAACGCCGGAATCGGAGTTACGGTTTGGAAATGGCAAGCGATTCAAAAATGACACCGGTCTGCGATTTACAGCAAGTAGCCATCTAAATGCAATGAGATGAACATGCTACAGCACCCAAACATGACAACAAAATACATGGCAGGGATACACACAAGATGCTTAACAAAAGTCTAGCACTGAGCTACGGCCAATTCATCCATTAACAGGTCCAAACAAGCATGGAAAAAATGCATATGGCAAACAGATCTCAGACTTAGTGAAATCAACACTTGTCTGGAATTTCAGATCAGGTGGCACTCTTCGGAGCAACAAAACTACGTGCTACAGGACCTGAACAAGGCAAAGTAAAGCATGGCATGGAGCTACTCAAAGAGCTTAACAAAAGTCCCTTAGTGACCTTGAGCCAAAAGGGATCAGAAAATACAATTGCAAGCATGTGAACATAGCAAAAACATAATCAGTTTACAGACTTGGTGAAAACTGACACATGCTGAAATATAACTCAAGTAGGCATGTTTACGAGCTCGATGCACTCACTATGGTGCAAGTCATGGCAAGACAAGCATACATCCATCAATAAGGCACAAAATGCAAGCTAGATATGGCAAGAACAATAGCATAGCATGCACGGATCAACTACAACATCACTGGCAAAATTGCAAACAAATTGACAATCTACCCAGATTCACAAAGTAGCAAAAGTAGAGCTCGATTGACTCAAGCTAGGGTGCTCCATAATTGCAAAAAAATACATGGATGGGTATAGCACTACAATATTAACAAAACATCCTTACTGATCATCCTCAAAA
The DNA here is from genome assembly GCF_003073215.2 of Triticum urartu. Lineage (NCBI taxonomy): Eukaryota > Viridiplantae > Streptophyta > Magnoliopsida > Poales > Poaceae > Triticum > Triticum urartu. The sequence goes on along the minus strand of NC_053028.1, from coordinate 587,580,336 downwards.
GAGGCATGGATCACTAGGAAACAACATGAACATTTGGCATCATGAGATAAACAGCTCCAGGACTTAGTGGAATTGCTAAGTCCCTGAAATCAGAATTAGCAAGTGCACCACTTTGCAAGATTGCACTAGTCACCACACACATCACAACAATACATGGGTTCCACCTCTGGAAAGATGACAAAACCCTTAACAAAACATATGTAGAACTCATGGGCATAGCATGCACACATTAATCATGGCAAAAATGACAAAAACCTAAATGGAGTAGCAGATGTGACAATTAACTCAAGTAGCCCTCTTCAAACAGAATTTCGGGCATCAAGATGAGCTCAAATGAAAATGATCCAGTGGAATGAAATGATGTACTCTCTAAGATGAACATTTTGATATGCTATATGCATGAATCAGAGCTACGGATGCAAAGTTACGGGGCTACGAACATGAGCACTTGGACTGAGAATTTCGGGACTTAGAGGAAAAACAACCTCCGGATTAGGGTTTACTGTTCACGGATCTAGATCTTGCGCACGCCGATCGATGATGGCCGGCCGGAGTTTCACCGGAGGAGGGCGCGGTGCGGCGCCGGGGAGGAGTGGAGGCCGGGCGGCGGGGCAGCGGACCCGGGCGGCGATGGCGCGCGGCAACGGCGGAGCGGCGCGGTGGTGGCGGCGCGGCGCGGTGGTGGCGGCGCGGCGCGGTGGCGCGGGAGGAGGGAGACGGCGGCGGGGCGACGCGGGTGCGGGCGGCGGCGACTGGGCCCGTGGGGGGCCGCTACGGGCCTCGGCGGGCCGGGCGGCGGGGAGGCGCGGCGATGTGGGCGCCCGGGCGGACGAACCCCGAGGCGACACGTGGCGGCGGACGGGCGAGGCGGACGTGTCCGTCGGCAGGTTTTTTTGTCCGGCGCGGCGCGGTGGGTTGGATCTAGGGTTTCGGGGGGGAAGAAGAAGAAAACGGAGGGGTCTTTAAATAGGCATAGGAGGAGTTAGGAGAGTCCAAATGAGGTGCGGTTTTCGGCCACGCGATCGTGATCGAACGCTCTAGATGATGGAGAAGGATTAGGTGGGTTTTGGGCCAAATTGGAAGGGTGTTGGACTGCAACACACATGAGGCCTTTTCGGTCCCTCGGTTAACCGTTGGAGTATCAAACGAAGTCCAAATGATATGAAACTTGACAGGCGGTCTACCGGTAGTAAACCAAGGCCACTTGGCAAGTCTTGGTCCAATCCGGAAATGTTTAATCCCCACACACGAAAGAAAGCTAGAAATGACCACCGGAGGAGAACGAAACGCCGGAATGCAAAACGGACAACGGGGAAAATGCTCGAATGCATGAGATGAACACGTATGCAGATGCAATGCACATGATGACATGATATGAGATGCATGACAACGACAACAACACACAGAGACAAAGAACCCGAACCCGAGGAAATAAATTAACTTAATGCCGGAAACGGCAAGAGTTGGAGTACAAATTGGGAAAGTTACATCCAGGGTGTTACAACACTCCACCACTACGAAAGGATCTCGTCCCGAGATCTAGGACTGAAAGAACACCGGGTACTCAGAACGGAGGTGATTCTCGTGTTCCCAGGTAGCTTCACGGTCGGAATGGTGTGACCACTTGACTTTGAGAAATTTGATTGACTTGTTGCGAGTCTTGTGTTCAGTCTCTTCAAGAATAGCAACTAGGTGCTCCCGATAAGAGAGATCTTCTTGGAGCTCAATGTCCTCGAAGTTGACGGTGCGGTCAGGAGTCTTGAAGCACTTTCGAAGCTGAGAGACATGGAACACGTCATGAACATTTGCAAAGTTTGAAGGAAGGTCGAGTTGATAGGCGAGGTCGCCTCTCTTGCTGACAATCTTGAAAGGTCCCACGTATCTAGGAGCAAGCTTCCCTTTGATACCGAAGCGACGAGTACCTTTCATAGGAGAGACACGGAGGTAAACATGATCTCCGATCTCGAAAGCCAAATCACGGTGCTTACTATCATAGTAGCTCTTCTGACGGGATTGGGCTGCTTTGAGGTTATCTCGAATGACTTTGCACATTTCTTCTGCCTCTGTGATTAAGTCATTACCCAAAAGCTAACGTTCACCGGTTTCAGACCAGTTGAGAGGGGTACGGCACTTCCTGCCATACAGAATTTCAAATGGGGCCTTGCCCGAACTTGCTTGAAAACTGTTGTTGTAGGAGAAAAAGGAAGACAATCCTCCCACTTCATGCCGAAGGAGATCACACAAGCCCTGAGCATATCTTCAAGAATCTGGTTGACACGCTCGACTTGACCGCTAGTTTGAGGATGGAAAACTGTGCTGAAGCGGATGTTCGTGCCCAAGGCCTTCTGAAAAGAATCCCAAAACTTGGATGTAAAAATGCTGCCATGGTCTGAAGAGATCACTTGAGGAATACCGTGCAGAGAGACAATACGAGAGGTATAGAGTTCCGCCAATTGAGCTGCAGTGATCGACTCTTTGATAGGCAGAAAATGAGCCACTTTGGTGAGTTTATCAATGACAACGAATATAGCATCATTGCCACATTTAGACTTTGGAAACCCAGTCACAAAGTCCATCTCAATGTGGTCAAACTTCCATTCTGGAATGGCAAGAGGTTGGAGGAGACCTGCTGGCCTTTGGTGTTCTGCCTTCACTCTTCTGCAGACATCACATTCATTCACGAATTGAGTGATCTCGCGCTTCATTCGAGCCCACCAATAAGCTTGCTTAAGGTCCTGGTACATCTTCGTGCTCCCAGGGTGGATGGAGAGGAGAGAATTGTGAGCCTCGTTCATGATCACTTTACGAAGGTCACCTTTGGGTACAACAATACGATCCTCGAAGAAAAGAGTGTCCTTGTCATCAAGGCGGTAGCACTTGTACTTGGACTGGCTCTTGTCAATCCCAATCTTCACCTTTTTCACCATAGCATCAAGAAGCTGGGCTTGGCGAATCTGGTCTTCCAAGGTAGGAGAGACTTGCAGGTTGGCGAGGAAACCTTGAGGAACAACTTGCAGGTTAAGTTTGCGGAAAGCTTCACAAAGCTTGGGTTGATAAGGCTTGAGAATCAGACTGTTGCAGTAAGCTTTCCTGCTCAATGCGTTAGCAATCACATTGGCCTTGCCTAGAGTATACTCAATACTTGGATTATACTCTTGAATCATTTCGACCCATCGAGTTTGCATGAGGTTGAGATTAGGCTGAGTGAAAATGTACTTGAGACTCTTGTGATCAGTGAAAATGTCCGCTTTTCTTCCCAATAGAAGATGTCTCCAAGTCAAAAGAGCATGCACAACTGCCGCCAACTCGAGATCATGAGTGGGGTAGTTCTTCTCATTAGGCTTTAACTGGCGAGAGGTATAAGCAACAACTTTCTTCTCTTGCATCAATACTGCGCCAAGACCTTGGAGAGAGGCATCACAAAAGACCTCGTACGGCTTGGATTCATCAGGCGGAGTCAGAACTGGAGCAGTGATCAATTTCTCTTTCAAAGTGTTGAAAGCAATGTCACACTCCGGAGACCAAACGTACTTGACGTGCTTCTGAAGAAGATTTGAGAGAGGCTTTGCGATCTTAGAAAAGTTTTCAACGAATCTTCGGCAATAGCTTGCGAGACCGAGGAAGCTACGGAGTTGCTTCATGTTCTGAGGAGGTTCCCAATTCACAATTGCAGACACCTTCTCAGGATTCATGACAATACCCTTGGCAGAGATGATATGACCAAGATAAAGAACCTCATCAAGCCAAAATTCACACTTGGAGAACTTGGCATAGAACTGATGTTCTCTGAGCTTATCAAGAACCAAACACAAGTGCTTGGCATGATCTTCCTTGTTCTTGGAGAAAACCAGAATGTCGTCGAGATAGACCAAAACGAAGTCATTGGTGTAGGCGTTCAAGATGAAGTTCATCATGCGAGAGAACGTCGGAGGAGCGTTGACGAGGCCAAAAGACATGACAGTGTATTCATATGAACCAAAGCTTGTCCTGAAAGCCGTCTTGGGAATATCTTGCTCACGGATACGAATCTGATGATAACCCATACGGAGATCAAGCTTGGAGAATACTTGGGCACCTTTGAGTTGTTCGAACAGCTCATTGATGTTGGGAAGTGGGTATTTGTTCTTGATGGTCTTCTTGTTCAATGGACGGTAATCAACACAAAGTCGGTCCGTTCCATCCTTCTTCTTCACAAAAAGAACACCACAACCCCATGGAGAAGAACTAGGCCGGATGAGACCCATTTTCTCTTGAATATCGAGTTGCTTCTTCAGCTCCTTCAACTCTTCAGGTCCGAGCTTGTAAGGACGCTTGCACACAGGTTCCGTGCCGGGCTCAAGATCAATAACGAATTCAACTGGCTGGTGCGGAGGCATTCCTGGAAGCTCTTTTGGAAAGACGTCTTGATATTCGCAAACGACTGGAATTTGCGAGATAGCGTCCAATTCACCCTTCTCATTGAGAGAAAAAACACGGATGGTATCATCACGAGCGGCAAAGATAATTACATCCTCAGACGAATGAGTCAATTGAATCTGCCTGGCTGCACAATCAAGATGTGTCTTGTGCTTAGTAAGCCAATCCATTCCGAGAATAAGATCAATATCCGAGTTACCAAGCACCATAGGAGAAGAAAGAAACTTGTAATCCCCCAACGTGATAGTAACATCTGGAGCCATCATTTTGGTGTTCATGAACAAACCCGGAGAAGAAACCGCTATCGGCTTAGGCAAATCAATAGTATGCACATCATGCATGGATGCAAAAGGCTTCGATAAAAATGATAAAGATGCACCAGTGTCAAAAAGAACTCTTGCGGGAATGTCATTAACAGGAAGGTTACCCATGATCACATCTGGTGATTCCTCTGCCTGAGCTGCATTCAGCAAGTTGACCTTGGCGGACTTGGGGTTATGCTTGACCACAGCTGTACTTGCCGATCTGACAGGAGGAGGAGGAGGAGGAAGACGCCTCTGGTTGAAACACTTGTTGGCATAGTGACCCTTCTGTTGGCACTTGTTGCATGTGACCTCTGAAAGCGGACGGTGATACGGAGCACTCGATCTTGGAGCTTGAGACAAAGTCTTGTTCTGAAAGCCAGGGTTGGGTGGGTGGGAAGAACCACTGCCACATTTGCTCTTCTGCTGATACGGCTGACGGAACGGAGGAGGAGGAAGCCAATACTTCTACTGCTTGGCCACTTGAGTAGAGGAAGAAGGAGTAACATCTCTGACTCGCTTCTTGGAAGCATCACACCTCAACTGAGCGGCCTCTTGCTTTAGTGCCATGTTGTAGAACTCATCGTACCTCAAGGGCTCAAAGAGAACAAGAGCTAGCTGAATTTCTTCTCTGAGACCACCCCTGAACTGATATATCATGCTCTTCTCATCAGGGACGTCCTGCTTGGCAAAGCGAGCGAGCTTCTGGAACAACTTGTTGTAGTCATAGACAGACAAAGAGCCTTGCTTCAGATTGCGGGATTCCTCACGCTTGCTTTCAACCACGCTTTGAGGAATATGATGAGCTCTGAAATCTCGACGGAAATCATCCCAAGTGATAACACGTCCACCTCTGGAGTCCTTGTACTGCTGGAACCATTCTGCAGCTTGATCTTTGAGTTGGAAGGAAGCGAACTTAACAAAGTCCTCAGGCCTGACGTTACTGCACTCGAAATGCTTACATAGATTCACAAGCCAATCGTCAGCATCGGTTGCCTCAACACAATTGCTGAAAGTCTTTGGCCCGTTAGCAAGGAACTGGTTGAGTGAAGCAAAGTGATTCTGATTGCTGCCTTGATTCCCTTGGTTGCCTTGATTGCGCTCTTGAAGAATTTGCATGATCAACTGTGTGTTTGCATTGGTTGCGGCCATCACAGCTTTCCATGCCTCCGGAGGAGGTGGAGGTGGTGGCAGATCAGGATTCGGAGTCGTGCGCGTTGGAGGAGCCATCCTGAAGAGGTTGACCACCATTAGCACATTGATAGATAAATATTGAAGCTGAATCCAATGGAATGAAAATTGCAACATATAGTCTTCACATCCGAACAAAATGAACGAATGCACTCCTCTTGAAATGGTCACATATCCATAAATTGAGAAGCCCCGTAGAATTAAGGTAGAGAAATAAATCAACAAGGTACGGATCAAGAACGAATAATCGGTAAGAAATCCCAATCTCAAACCAATATCCGTGGAAGAAGAACTAGAGCTACTAGAATTCCCACCTATGAAACTCCCGAACCTTTCCGGTTATGCAATCAGGTGTTGGGGATACAGGGGAAGCATAATATCTCACCCAAACTAGCAAATCCTACATCCAGCTGTATCCATCCTTCAACACATAACCAAGAAACCTTCGGAAACCATCTACCTCAACCTTCGAAAAGCATCTGTGTTACAAGTTATGGCGATACTCCCGAACTCCTGCCCCAGTACTGGGTGGCGTCGAGGTTATCTCACCAACGAACTGCATAAAAGAGATTTTCGATGTCGGCGTACTAAACTCAGGTATTCCAGAACTGCAACGATAAAATTATGATGACAACACCTCAGAGCTCAACTCCCCGGGACACTTCCACTAAACCCCTGACAGGAGGCACCAAGACAATGTTCTCATCATAAAACCATCGGAACGATTCCAAGATACCCGTGTGATCCTAAAAAAAATTTAGTGAAATTTGGGAAGAGAAGAGTCAAAACTCTACGTCAGGATGCCTTACCAGAGCGATGAGGAGACTGGGAAGTAAAAAGAATTCCTAATCTCTCTGATATATAATTCCTAAAAGACTCAAAACATTTTCTAGACACAACTCGGCCACTAAAAACGATCAAGCAATGGGGCTCCTAAGGTCGGGGAAGGCTCTGATTACCAACTTGTAACACCCTCGATGCGACTATATCTCCCACGTGTCGAGGCACGACTTAGAAGCATAATCGCATTGAAGGCATATGTCGCAAGTTAGGCAATCTTCACAACATCCCATGTAATAAGAATAATAAAGGGGAGATAACATAGTTGGCTTACAGTCGCCACGTCAATCAAGTACATAAATAACATTTCATCATCCAAACACTCATGGCCCGACTACGGTGCCAAAATAAAAGAGAACCCAACATGCGACAACGGTCCCAATCACCCCCAACTGGGCACCACTACTGATCATCGGGAAAGGAAACATAGTAACATTGAGAGTCTTCGTCGAACTCCCACTTGAGCTCAAGCGCGTCACCTGGAGCGGAATCATCAGGCCCTACATCTGTTGTAATAGTAATCTGTGAGCCACAGGGACTCAGCAATCTCGCACCCTCGCGATCAAGACTATTTAAGCTTATAGGTATGGCAAAGTAAATATGTGGAGCTGCAGCAAGCGACTAGCAAAAATATGATGGATAACTTATTCGCAAAAGAGAGCGAGAAGAGGAGGCAAAGCACGAGCGAGAAACTAGAGAACAACCTGCGCAAACATTACTCCAACACCGTGTCCACTTCCCGGACTCCGCCGAGAAGAGGCCATCACGGTAACACACTCAGTTGATTCATTTTAATTAAATTAAGGTTCAAGTTATCTACAACCGGACATTAACAAATTCCCATCTGCCCATAACCGCGGGCACGGCTTTCGAAAGTTCAAATCCCTGCAGGGGAGTCCCAACTTAGCCCATGACAAGCTCTCACGGTCAACGAAGGAATAGACCTCCTCCCAAGACGTTCTGATCAGACTCGGTATCTCGGTTCTTCAAGACACTTCGACAGGTTAAAACAAGACCAGCAACACCGCCCGAATGTGCCGACAAATCCCGATAGGAGCTGCACATATATCTTTCTCAGGGCACACTCAGATGAGCAAGACATCGGGTAGGCCAGCCCAGAGTTGCCCCTGGTAGCCCCGGACATCGCTCGGTTGGACCAACACTCAGAGGAGCACTGGCCCGGGGGGGTTAAAATAAAGATGACCCTTGAGTCTGCAGAACCAAAGGGAAAGAAAAGGCTAGGTGGCGAATGGTAAAACCAAGGTTGGGCATTGCTGGAAAAGCTTTAATCAAGGCGAACTATCAAGGGGTTCCCATTATAACCCAACCGCGTAAGGAACGCAAAATCCGGGAACATAACACCGATATGACGGAAACTAGGGCGGCAAGAGTGGAACAAAACACTAGGCGAGAGGCCAAGCCTTCCACCCTTTACCAAGTATATAGATGCATTAAGATAACATGGCAATATAATGATATCCCAATAAGTAAATAAATGTTCCAACAAGGAACGGCCTCCAATCTTCACCTGCAACTAGCAACGCTATAAGAGGGGCTGAGCAAAGCGGTAACATAGCCAATCAACGGTTTGCTAGGACATTGTGGGTTAGAGGTTTGACATGGCCATTTGGGAGGCTTGAAAGCAAGTGGTAGGCATCGTAGCATTGGCATAGCAAAAGAGTGAGCAAACTAGCATAGCAAAGATAGTAGTGATTTCGAGGGTATGATCATCTTGCCTGCATAGTTGTCAGAGTTGACTGGATCCTCGAAAGAAAACTCGACGGGCTCCTCGTTAGAGAACTCGTCTCCCGGCTCTACCCAAACAAGACGAACAAGCAACAAGGATACAATCAACCACGTGCAAGACCAAGCAATAAGATGCAATGATGATATGCTATGCGGGATGCGATGCGGGATGCAAAATGCAAGATATGACAGGAAATGCATGAACCTGGACCCAACTTGGAAAACCAAGTGTGCCACTAGAAAGATGAGATGAAATCGCTTGAAAACGATATAAAGAACGCCGGAATCGGAGTTACGGTTTGGAAATGGCAAGCGATTCAAAAATGACACCGGTCTGCGATTTACAGCAAGTAGCCATCTAAATGCAATGAGATGAACATGCTACAGCACCCAAACATGACAATAAAATACATGGTAGGGATGCACACAAGATGCTTAACAAAAGTCTAGCACTGAGCTACGGCCAATTCATCCATTAACAGGTTCAAACAAGCATGGAAAAAATGCATATGGCAAACAGATCTCAGACTTAGTGAAATCAACACTTGTCTGGAATTTCAGATCAGGTGGCACTCTTCGGAGCAACAAAACTACGTGCTACAGGACCTGAACAAGGCAAAGTAAAGCATGGCATGGAGCTACTCAAAGAGCTTAACAAAAGTCCCTTAGTTACCTTGAGCCAAAAGGGATCAGAAAATACAATTGCAAGCATGTGCACATAGCAAAAACATAATCAGTTTTCAGACAGTGAAAACTGACACATGCTGAAATATAACTCAAGTAGGCATGTTTACGAGCTCGATGCACTCACTATGGTGCAATTCATGGCAAGAAAAGCATACATCCATCAAGAAGGCACAAAATGCAAGCTAGATATGGCAAGAACAATAGCATAGCATGCACGGATCAACTACAACATCACCGGCAAAAATGCAAACAAGTTGACAATCTGCCCAGATTCACAAAGTAGCAAAAGTAGAGCTCGATTGACTCAAGCTAGGGTGCTCCATAATTGCAAACAAAGACATGGATGGATAGAGAACTACAATATTAACAAAATATCCTTACTGATCATCCTCCAAAGAGGCACGGATCACTAGGAAACAACATGAACATTTGGCATCATGAGATAAACAGCTCCAGGACTTGGTGGAATTGCTAAGTCCCTGAAATCAGAATTAGCAAGTACACCACTTTGCAAGCTTGCACTAGTCACCACACACATCACAACAATACATGGGTTGCACCTCTGGAAAGATGACAAAACCCTTAACAAAACATATGTAGAACTCATGGGCATAGCATGCACACATTAATCATGGCAAAAATGACAAAAACCTAAATGGAGTAGCAGATGTGACAATTAACTCAAGTAGCCCTCTTCTAATAGAATTTCGGGCATCAAGATGAGCTCAAATGAAAATGATGCAATGGAATGAAATAATGTACTCTCTGAGATGAACATTTTGATATGCTATATGCATGAATCGGAGCTACGGATGCAAAGTTACGGAGCTACGAACATGAGCACTTGGACTGAGAATTTCGGGACTTAGAGGAAAAACAACCTCCGGATAGGGTTTACTGTTCACGGATCTAGATCTCGCGCACGCCGACCGAGGATGGCCGGCCGGAGTTTCACCGGAGGAGGGCGCGGTGCGGCGCCGGGGAGGAGAGGAGGCCGGGCGGCGTGGCAGCGGACCCGGGCGGCGGAGCGGCGCGGTGGCGGCGGAGCGGCGCGGTGGTGGCGGCGCGGCGTGGTGGTGGCGGCGCGGCGCGGTGGCGCGGGAGGAAGGAGACGGTGGCGGGGCGACGCGGGTGCGGGCGGCGGCGACTGGGCCCGTGGGGGCCCGCTACGGGCCTCGGCGGGCCGGGCGGCGGGGAGGCGCGGCGATGTGGGCGCGGCGGACGAACCCTGAGGCGACACGTGGCGGCGGACGGGCGAGGCGGATGTGTCCGTCGGCAGGTTTTTTTGTCCGGCGCGGCGCGGTGGGTTGGATCTAGGCTTTCGGGGGGGAAGAAGAAGAAAACGGAGGGGTCTTTAAATAGGCATAGGAGGAGCTAGGAGAGTCCAAATGAGGTGCGGTTTTCGGCCACGCGATCGTGATCGAACGCTCTAGATGATGGAGAAGGCTTAGGTGGGTTTTGGGCCAAATTGGAAGAGTGTTGGGCTGCAACACACACGAGGCCTTTTCGGTCCCTCGATTAACCGTTGGAGTATCAAACGAAGTCCAAATGATACGAAACTTGACAGGCGGTCTACCGGTAGTAAACCAAGGCCGCTTGGCAAGTCTCGGTCCAATCCAGAAATGTTTAATCCCCACACACAAAAGAAAGCTAGAAATGACCACCGGAGGAGAACGAAACGCCGGAATGCAAAACGGACAACGGGGAAAATGCTCGAATGCATGAGATGAACATGTATGCAGATGCAATGCACATGATGACATGATATGAGATGCATGACAATGACAACAACACACGGAGATAAAGAACCCGAACCCAAGGAAATAAATTAACTTAACGCCGGAAACGGCAAGAGTTGGAGTACAAATTGGGAAAGTTACATCCGGGGTGTTACAGCATGAAGGTACATTTCCCATATTCATGTCTTTTGCCCTGATGCATATAGCCAAGATACATGTAACACATTGCTACTCTGTCATGGTTATTCTCTCACATGCTTCTATATTCCATAGTCACATGATTGCATACATGTAGGGGGAGCCTATGCTTGTTACATGTCTTTCTAAAGCTTTACTTGCTATTCTCTATATATCTTTATCTAAAGCTTTGATGTATGTTGCCATCAATTACCAAAAAGGGGGAGATTGAAAGCACAAGTGCTCCCTGGGTGATTTTGATAATTAATGACAACATATCTCTTGTTGGACTAATACTTTTACCTAGTATGTTTCAGACAAGTTCAACAAATTAAGTGGCATGGACTAAAGGATGTGAAACCCCTTCAAGATGCTAAGGACAAAGGATTAGCTCAAGCTTCAAGATCAAGACTCTACATTTTCTATTTTAGTGATCCAAGATCACATTGAGTCTATAGGAAAATCCAATACTATCAAGGAGGGATGAGGTGTTGCTTGATGAGGTTCTTGCTTCATAGTGCTTAGTGATATGCTCCAAAACCCTCAACTACCTTCCCACATCCACATATGACCTAAACCAAAAGTCAAACTCAGCCCCACCGATTCTTTCTATCCGGCGACACCGAGTTTAGATGTCATAGCCACTGCCACAAACCCTAGGCAAATCGGTTTCACCGATAGGGATCTCGGTCTCACCGAGATGGGATTGTAATCTCTCTGTGTATGTCCATTACCAAAATCGGTCCCACCGAGATTGAGCAATCGGTACTACCGAGATTACAATGCAAACTTTATGGTTAGCTTATTACCAAAATCGGTCCCACCGAGTTTGTGTAATCGGTCTCACCAAGTTTGCCTGACCAACTCTCTGGTTAGCTTATTACCAAAATCGGTCCCACCGAGTTTGTGTAATCGGTCACACCGAGATTACGTTATGCCCTAACCCTAACCATATTTGTCCTACCGAGTTGCATCTCAGTCCCACCGAAAATCCTAACGGTCACTAGGTTTGCTAAATTGGTCCGACCGAGTTTCTCAATTCGGTCCCACCGAGATTGGTAAATTGTGTGTAACGGTTAGTTTTTGTGTGGAGGCTATATATACCCCTCCACCCACTCTTCATTCATGGAGAGAGCCATCAGAACATACCTACACTTCCAATACACATTTTCTGAGAGAGAACCACCTACTCATGTGTTGAGGCCAAGATATTCCATTCCCACCATATGAATCTTGATCTCTAGCCTTCCCCAAGTTGCTTTCCACTCAAATCTTCTTTCCACCAAATCCAAATCCTGTGAGAGAGAGTTGAGTGTTGGGGATACTATCATTTGAAGCACAAGAGCAAGGAGTTCATCATCAACACACCATTTGTTACTTCTTGGAGAGTGGTGTCTCCTAGATTGGCTAGGTGTCACTTGGGAGCCTCCGACAAGATTGTGGAGTTGAATCAAGGAGTTTGCAAGGGCAAGGAGATCACCTACTTCGTGAAGATCTACCGCTAGTGAGGCAAGTCCTTCGTGCGCGATGGCCATGATGGGATAGACAAGGTTGCTTCTTCGTGGACCCTTCGTGGGTGGAGCCCTCTATGGACTCGCGCAACCATTACCCTTCGTGGGTTGAAGTCTCCATCAACGTGGATGTACGATAGCACCACCTATCGGAACCACGACAAAAACATCCGTGTCTCCAATTGCGTTTGAATTCTCCAAACCCTTCCCTTTACATTCTTGCAAGTTGCATGCTTTACTTTCCGCTGCTCATATACTCTTTGATGCTTACTTGATATGTTTGTGTTTGTTAAACTTGTGCCAAAACTCCACTTCAACTTAAAAAAATTAAAAACTATAACTTCTGCTACTTAGTGTCTAATCACCCCCCTCTAGACACCTCTTCTCGATCCTTTCAATAGATCGAGATTAGGATTTGTCACTCCAATTGTCGGAGAGGTATCTTTGGGCCCTCTCGGTAATGCACATCACTATAAGCCTTTCAAGCAATGTGATTAATGAGTTAGTTGCGGGATGTTGCATTACGGAACGAGTAAAGAGACTTGCCGGTAACGAGATTGAACTAGGTATGATGATACCGACGATCGAATCTCGGGCAAGTAACATACCGATGACAAAGGGAACAACGTATATTGTTATGCGGTTTGACCGATAAAGATCTTCGTAGAATATGTAGGAACCAATATGAACATCCAGGTTCCGCTATTGGTTATTGACTGAAGATGAGTCTCAGTCATGTCTACATAGTTCTCGAACCCATAGGGTCTGCACGTTTTACATTTGATGACGATATGTATTGTGAGTTATGTGATTTGATGTACCGAAGGTTGTTCGGAGTCCCGGATGTGATCACGTACATGACGAGGAGTCTCGAAATGGTCAAGACATGAAGATTGATATATTGGAAGGTTATGTTTGGACACCGGAAAGTTATCGGATTAGTTCGGGCATTTTCCGAAGTACCGGGGGGTTACCGGAACCCCCCGGGGGCTTAATGGGCCTACATGGGCTTTAGTGGAAGAGAGGAGGAGGCGGCCAAGAGGTGGGGCACGCCCCCCCCCCCAAGCCCAATCCAAATTGGGAGGTGATAGAGGCAAAGGTGTCCCGATGTTTCGATGAGATGGTGGCTATCGTTTTCTGTGGGAGTCGACCTTGACGATCCGACTACGAACGTGCGAGACGTCGCGCCTTAGCAATCGCTAGACCAACTTCCGAGGGGTTATTGACCACGCCGGAGCACGATCAACCTGACCACGAGGGCCTGTTTCCTGCGAGCAAACGAAGAATAAGCAAGAAACTGAGATTGCAATCTGGATATTGCGAATATAAGATGAAAGCTTTATTGATCAAGGTGGGGTTCTGTGACGTCTTGGGTCTGGTCGTTGGACACAAACGAAGTACGCGAAGTTGCAGCTATGGCGAACTTTTAATCTAAACAAAACCCAAAGTCTAAACGACGCCCTAAGGGCTGTATATATGGAGGAAGAGAGGGGAATTTCGTGGCCCTTGAGGGTGGGGTCCGAAACCAACCCTAACTCTTGTTTCCCCACACATACGGACTCTAAAAATAGCCTATACTTAAGTATTTCGAAATTACATGGGCCTGGCCCATTAATAAGGTGACGCAGCACCTAGAATAGCCTATGGACGAATATTATGAAGTGGCATCTTGTATATTTCGTCCATGGCTTCATGCACTCCTTATGGCGGCTTCAAAGTCCTGAAATCATCACTTGTAACTCCGTTCTTGATCCCCTTGCGCATGCCATCAACTTCATGCGTGTTCTTGCTCCAATGTTCATCCTTCTCCAAGCTAGGCCCTTCATTTGAAAGCAAAACAAATGTATCCAATTTAGGCAGCATCATAATCTCATGAACATTAGAATCATTACCAAGAAACGAAAGTACCTGGTAATTTAATTGGCGTGCGCGAGCTCTAGTAATTGGTCCAGTATATGTAACAGTAGGGGCTGTGGGTGTAACAATGGTATTGATGTCCTCATCATCCTCCCCTTCTTGAAATGAAGTCGTCCTCGACGGAAGCTCATCTTCCTCACCCAAATAAGGCTTCAAATCTGCAATATTAAAAGTGGGACTAACCCCAAAATCTGCAGGTAGCTCAAGTTTATATGCATTATCATTTATTTTCTCTAAAACCTTAAAAGGACCATCAGCACGTGGCATTAGCTTTGATTTGCGCAGATTAGGAAATCTATCTTTACGCAAATGTAACCAAACAAGATCTCCAGGTGCAAACACAACATGTTTTCTACCCTTATCTCCAGCAAGTTTATATTTAGCATTCATACGCTCAATGTTTTCCTTAGTTAACTCATGCATTTTTAAAATCAATTCAGAACGTTCTTTAGCATCAAAATTAACCTTCTCCGAAGATGGAAGAGGCAACAAATCAATAGGTGCACGAGGTAGGAAACCATACACAATTTCAAAAGGGCACATCTTAGTAGTAGAATGCAATGAACGATTATAAGCAAATTCAATATGAGGCAAGCATTCTTCCCACATTTTCTTGTTATTCTTCAAAACAGCCCTAAGCATAGTAGACAATGTTCTATTGACTACTTCAGTTTGTCCATCAGTTTGGGGGTGACAAGTAGTACTAAAAAGCAGCTTAGTCCCCAACTTAGCCCATAAACATCTCCAAAAGTGGCTAAGAAATTTAGTATCACGATCTGAAACAATAGTATTTGGCACACCATGTAAGCGAATAATTTCACGAAAGAACAAATCAGCAACATTAACAGCATCATCGCTTTTATGACATGGTATAAAGTGTGCCATTTTCGAGAACCTATCCACGACAACAAATATGCTATCCCTCCCCTTCTTTGTTCTAGGTAAACCTAAAACAAAGTCCATAGATATATCCTCCCAAGGAACACTAGGTACATGGCAAAGGCATATATAAACCATGAGGATTGAGTCGTGACTTAGCTCTTTGACATGTAGTGCAGCGAGCAACAAAACGCTCAACATCCCGTCTCATCTTTGGCCAAAAGAAATGTGTAGCAAGTATATCCTCCGTCTTCTTGACGCCAAAGTGTCCCATTAATCCTCCTCCATGCGCCTCCTGCAACAACAAAAGACGAACGGAGCTAGCTGGAATGCATAGCTTGTTAGCACGAAACACAAATCCATCGTTAAGAACGAACTTGTTCCAAGTTCTCCCTTCCTTACAATTCTGCAATACATCTGTAAATTCAGCATCATTAACATATTGATCCTTGATGGTCTCCAAACCAAATATTTTAAAGTCAAGTTGTGAAAGCATAGTATAACGACGAGACAAGGCATCAGCAATAACATTTTCTTTACCCTTCTTGTGTTTAATCACATAAGGGAAAGTCTCAATGAATTCAACCCATTTAGCATGTCGACGGTTCAGTTTTGCTTGACTTTTAATGTGTTTCAAAGATTCATGATCAGAATGTATAACAAATTCCTTGGGCCATAAATAATGTTGCCATGTTTCTAAGGTCCGAACAAGAGCATATAATTCTTTATCATAAGTAGAATAGTTCAGACTAGGCCCACTCAATTTTTCAGAAAAGTATGCAACAGGTTTTCCATCTTGTAATAACACACCTCCTAATCCAATTCCACTAGCATCACATTCAAGCTCAAAAGTCTTATTGAAATTAGGAAGTTGGACTAAAGGAGCATGTGTCAACTTATCTTTCAATACCGTGAAGGCTTCTTCCTGTGCGGTACCCCAAACAAAAGGTACATCCTTCTTTGTAAGCTCGTTGAGAGGTGCAGCAATGGTGCTGAAATCTCTCACAAAACGCCTATAGAAACCAGCGAGGCCAAGGAAACTCCTCACTTGTGTTACCGTTTTGGGCTGCGGCCAACTCTCAATAGCTTCAATCTTGGCTTTATCAACTTCAATTCCCTGTGGAGTAACAACATAGCCCAGAAAAGATACTCGGTCGGTGCAAAAGGTGCACTTTCCAAGGTTACCAAACAAACGTGCATCACGTAGAGCAATAAAAACAGCACGTAAATGTTCCAAATGTTCCTCCAAAGATTTGCTATAAATCAATATGTCATCAAAGTAAACTACCACAAATCGTCCAATGAAAGCACGTAAAACTTCGTTCATTAACCTCATGAAAGTACTAGGTGCATTAGTTAACCCAAAAGGCATGACTAACCACTCATATAATCCAAACTTAGTTTTAAATGCTGTTTTCCATTCATCTCCCAATTTCATACGAATTTGATGGTAACCACTACGCAAATCAACTTTGGAGAATATTGTAGAGCCACTCAATTCATCAAGCATATCATCTAGCCTAGGAATAGGATGACGATAACGAATAGTAATATTATTAATGCCTCTACAATCAACGCACATACGCGACGTACCATCCTTTTTCGGCACTAAAATGATAGGAACAGCACAAGGACTAAGGGATTCACGTATATAACCTTTGTCGAGCAGTTCTTGTACTTGACGCATAATCTCCTTCGTCTCCTCGGGATTGGTACGGTATGGTGCCCGGTTGGGTAATGATGCACCGGGAATTAAGTCAATTTGATGCTCAATCCCGCGAATAGGTGGTAATCCCGGTGGCACGTCTTGTGGAAAGACGTCGGCGAACTCCTGCAAAATGTTAGTGACAGCAGGAGGCAAAGAGGAAGGCACGTCCTCGAATGAAAATAATGCCTCTTTGCACACAAAAGCATAGCAAACAGATTTGCTAAAATCTAGATCATCAATATCAGATTTGGTGGCAAGTAAACATGCACTTTTCAATTTAATTTCAGAAACAACACTAGATTGTTTATTATTATTAGGCTGCATTTGTTGCTCAAATTCTTTTGCCACAATCTGATTTTCACTCTTAGTTTTCTCCTGTTTTGCTTTATTAGCTCTATTAATATCATCTTTCAAAATGGAATCAGGAGTCATAGGAAGCAAAGTAATATTTTTATCCTTATGAACAAGAGTATACTGATTGTTTCTACCATGGTGAATAGAATTTTTATCAAATTGCCATGGTCTACCAAGTAATAAGGAACATGCTTGCATCGGTACCACATCACAATCAACATAATCAGCATATGTAGAGATACTAAAATGCACACGAACAGTACGTGTTACCTTAACCTTGCTGCTGTTGTTGAACCATTGGGTGTAGTAAGGATGTGGATGTGGTCTGGTGGTGAGAGATAGCTTCTCCACCATCTCGATGCTAGCCAAGTTGTTGCAACTCCCTCCATCTATGATCACGCGAACAGAACGTTCCTTCACAACTCCCTTTGTATGGAACAAATTATGCCTCTGATTTTGCTCAGCTTGTGTAACCTGCACACTCAAAACACGTTGAGCAACTAAACATTCATACCTGTCAGCATCTTCAGGAGCCATGTATTGCGTCTCATGATCAGAATCGTCTCCACCGTGTTCGTCACGTGTAATAAGAGCCAAAGTCTCCTCATCATAGTCACTAGCGGACTCATACCCACCATCCTCAGTAACAATCATCACACGCTTAGATGGGCATTCTCTCGCATAATGACCTCCACCCTTGCAACGTCGACAAATAATATCATGTGTTTGCCCTGTTGATGCCATGGATGAAGAAGAGCTCTTTGCAGGCCCAGAAGGTGTGCTCTTGGCAGATAGTGGTGATTGTGCCTGCTTTATTGTATCACGGTTGGAGGTGGCAGCCGACGGAGGCGCCGGTGTAGCAGAACGTGTGGAAGTAGATGATGCACGTGGTGTCCATGAAGAAGGTCGACCTGCAGAAAAGTTAGTCCGCGCCAATGCCTGTCGATCCTGCACTTCACGTTTAGCTTTACAAGCAAGATGGAATAAACGAGTGATATTAGTATACTCCTTATACTCTAGAATCGTCTGAATCTCTCTATTTAATCCACCCATAAAACGTGCAAGCATAGCTTCATTCTCCTCAACAATACCACATCTAATCATGCCAGTTTGTAATTCCTGATAATATTCTTCTACAGAATTTTTTCCCTGTCTTAAGCGCTGCAATTTTTGAAGTAATTCACGTTGATAATATGGTGGAACCCAACGAGTACGCATAGCAGTTTTCAAAGCAGCCCAAGTAGCAGGAATGGGATATAATCTACAATGCTCAGACCACCAAACACATGCAAAACTAGTGAATGCACAAACAGCAGCAGGAACACGTCTCTCCTCGGGATATTGTAAACATGTAAATCGTTGTTCAGTTTCTAACTCCCAAGTAAGATATATATCAGGAACATATCTACCCTCAAATGGTGGAATATTCAATTTTAGTTTAGGGAGATGGTCATGATCTCGTACCTGAGGGTGAGCCCTACCATTGCCATTATTTGCATGTGGACGACCTGATGGTTGCTGTGCTGGTGGTGGCACGTAGTTCTGATTTTGATCAACCTCATCCTTGTAATCGCTAGCAAAATCATCCTCCTCCGCATCAGCAGCAGGAACCACAGAAGTAGCAACAGCAGCACCAACAGTTTGGCCAGGTGCAAGAGGGAGACGGCTCGCTCGGCGGAGGGCTGTTTCACGATGTGTAGGTAGTCGTCGTTGTTGTTGTTGTAGAGGTGCGTTAGGTGCATCCGGTGGTGGTGGTGGAAGACGCGCGAGCAATTCATTAAACCTGTTATCGAGCTTTGTTTCGAACGTCTTCTCCATGTCATCTATCTTCTCCATGGCCTCTTCAAATCTGTTTAGCACATCCTGCACCTGTCCATTCATCATTTGCTGAAATTTATCACGCAACTCCTGATTCGTCATGTTCTCCCAGTCAGTCTCGTCGGCTTGTGATCCTGCCATGGTTAGCAACAATAGAAAACACACAAGAATATGATCCTACAGAATACTAACAAGAGGTGGTGGTGGCGGGTGTCACAAATCCGTCAAGCAAATCTCAAATTCTTACCAGTTCTTACCCAGCAGCAGGCGGTGATCGGCAACCGTTGTAGTCAAAACTCTCAAAAGCTTGGATAGAGCGATTGCCAGGGAGAGTCAAACGCACGACGTAGAGGTATGTGGAGCTGGGAGGGCTTATAGTATGGTAGCAAAAAGGGTCAGCAATAATCAATTCAGAGATGCAAAGTTGAATAAACGCTCAACGACGGTACTGTGCTGGTCCTAGGCTAGACCGTGCTAGAGACGCGAGCCTAGAACACTAACAAAATCACGGCGCTGCACGTAAATAATGGAAAAGCACACTCTGGAACTTTTTTTTTCGCTTTTTTTTTGCGCTCCTCTTTTTTTTTGCGCTCCTTTTTTTTTGCGAAAAATTACTATAATGGCGAGTGTCTCAAAACTCTTCCCTCGTCAAACTGATAGGATGGGCACGAAAAAAAAAATTTCACTTTTTTTTCGGAAATCAGGGCAGCGACGACGAAAAAGTGCGACAAAAAATCACTATGATGGCACGTGGCTCAAAAGACTCAGAAAAGCCTAAAAATAGGATAGGGAAAAAATATTTTTGCCCGTGAAAATTTTGGCCTAAAAACTGCCCGGGGGTCTCCAGACTTTTTTTTTTCCGAGACCTACGCAGGCAAGGAAACACGAATCGGAATTGAGATTGATCTCAAGAACAAACCTAATATGAGAAGAACTCGGATTGGTGGTGGATATATGGTGGTGGTATATGGCAGCGGTGGTGGTATATGGTAGCGGTGGTGGTATATGGATAGAGATTGATGGTGGGTATATGGATACGGATTGGTGGTGGTATATGGATATGGATTCAGAGCGGTGGCGGATAAGCAAAAGTGGTAGATGGGCGATGATGATGGTGCGGCGGCGGCGTGACAACTTGTGACCAGAACTCGAAACTCTAAAAGACTAGACTCTAAGACCAGCAACTTGACACGACGATGCAACCGCAAATTCAACAAAGCAAAAACCCTAAAAAGATTATGCAAAGGCTCAGATTGGTTCGGATATGATGAACTAACCCTAATTTTTTTTGTGTGGCTTTTTCGTGGACTGTAGGTATGAAGAACAGACTCGATCTAATCTACGAAAAACTGTAAAATCTCACCGAGCAACCTGGAAATCTGATACCACTTGATAGAGGCAGAAGGTGTCCCGATGTTTCGATGAGATGGTGGCTATCGTTTTCTGTGGGAGTCGACCTTGACGATCCGACTACGAACGTGCGAGACGTCGCGCCTTAGCAATCGCTAGACCAACTTCCGAGGGGTTATTGACCACGCCGGAGCACGATCAACCTGACCACGAGGGCCTGTTTCCTGCGAGCAAACGAAGAATAAGCAAGAAACTGAGATTGCAATCTGGATATTGCGAATATAAGATGAAAGCTTTATTGATCAAGGTGGGGTTCTGTGACGTCTTGGTCTGGTCGTTGGACACAAACGAAGTACGCGAAGTTGCAGCTATGGCGAACTTTTAATCTAAACAAAACCCAAAGTCTAAACGACGCCCTAAGGGCTGTATATATGGAGGAAGAGAGGGGAATTTCGTGGCCCTTGAGGGTGGGGTCCGAAACCAACCCTAACTCTTGTTTCCCCACACATACGGACTCTAAAAATAGCCTATACTTAAGTATTTCGAAATTACATGGGCCTGGCCCATTAATAAGGTGACGCAGCACCTAGAATAGCCTATGGACGAATATTATGAAGTGGCATCTTGTATATTTCGTCCATGGCTTCATGCACTCCTTATGGCGGCTTCAAAGTCCTGAAATCATCACTTGTAATTCCGTTCTTGATCCCCTTGCGCATGCCATCAACTTCATGCGTGTTCTTGCTCCAATGTTCATCCTTCTCCAAGCTAGGCCCTTCATTTGAAAGCAAAACAAATGTATCCAATTTAGGCAACATCATAATCTCATGAACATTAGAATCATTACCAAGAAACGAAAGTACCTGGTAATTTAATTGGCGTGCGCGAGCTCTAGTAATTGGTCCAGTATATGTAACAGTAGGGGCTGTGGGTGTAACAATGGTATTGATGTCCTCATCAGGAGGGGGGGCGGCCCCCTTTCCTTTCTCTCCCTCTTCCCTTCCTTCCCCCTCCTAGTTGGACTAGGAAAGGGGGAACCTACTCCTAGTAGGAGTAGGATTCCCCCCTTGGGGCGCGCCATAGGAGGCCGGCCGGCCCCCTCCTCCACTCCTTTATATATGGGGGACGGGGCACCCCATAGACACAAAAGTTGATCTCTTAGCTGTGTGCGATGCCCCCCTCCGCAGATTTCCACCTCGGTCATATTGTCGTAGTGCTTAGGCGAAGCCCTGCGTCGATAACTTCACCATCACCGTCACCATGCCGTCGTGCTGACGAAACTCTCCCTCGGCCTCAGCTGGACCTAGAGTTTGAGGGACGTCACCGCTGAACGTGTGCAGATCATGGAGGTGCCGTGCGTTTGGTACTTGATCGGTTGGATCGCGGAAATGTTCGACTACATCAACCGCGTTACTTAACGCTTTCGCTTTCGGTCTACGAGGGTACGTAGACATACTCTCCCCTCTCGTTGATATGCATCTCCTAGATAGATCTTGCGTGATCGTAGGAATTTTTTTGAAATACTACGTTTCATAACACTTAATACACTAGATACATGCTGGATAGCGGTCGATGTGTGTAGTAATAGTAGTAGATGCAGAATCATTTCGGACATGATGCTTATATACATGATCATCGCCTTGGATATCATCATAATGATTTGCTTTTCTATCAATTGCCCAACTGTAATTTGTTTACCAACCGTATAATATTTTCAAGAAAGAAGCCTCTAGTGAAAACCATGGCCCCCGGGTCTATCTTTTATCATATAGTAAAACCAAAAATACCTTACTGCGTTTTTCTTTTATTTATTTTATTTTGTATTTTTCCGATCTATCTATCAAATACCATACAATTTAATCTTGCTCGTAACCGTTGATGGATTGATAACCCCTTTGCACGTTGGGTTGCAAGGATTTGTTGTTTGTGTGCAGGTACTGCTAACGAGTTGTTGCTTGGTTCTTCTACTGGATTGATAATCTTGGTTCTTAACTGAGGAAAATACTTATCTCTAATGTACTGCATCATCCTCTCCTCTTCAGGGGAATCCCAACGCAGATCACAAGTAGCACCCGCCGCCACCTCCAGAGGGCTACACCGTCGATGAAGAAGCCGCCGGCCCGTCCCGGCCAGATGGGGCCCAAAGGGGCATAGATCTAAGCCGAGCGAACGCCGCCACCAACGACCACGCCGCAACGCAGTAGACCAACCGCGCTGGCACAAGGTCACACCCCCCCCCCCCAGCGCCGCTCCGCCCCGCGCAGGAGCCGCACCAGGAGGGGAATCGCGTGGGGCCACCGCCGCCGCCCCGACGGCGGGGGGAGAGGAGGTGAGGAAGGGGGCTGGGGGAGGGAGCCGTCGGTGCGGCCGGTCACCCGCCGGGAGACGAGCCGGTCGAGAGAGCCGTCTGGTCCTGAGAGCCCTCTTTTTTACACATGGTGAACTGTTTTTCGTGTGTCTTTTCGTATATAAGAAGCCGAGTCAATGGTGTCTTTTCGTATATAAGATGCCGTGTTAACTATGTACGGAAGGAGATTTATTTGAGAGAGGAAATTTGGAAACTTTTCCAGTAGTTACCCAGATGTCAATACAACACACACACACACACACAGCACAACATGAGCCCAGGGAGAAATCCAACAGATGCAGGCTGGCCGGTCGGTTAAATTTCTGTGATATGGCGCGTAACCATCATCAAGTTAGGGATGTTGTTAGCCAGAAGTCTACTTCAACAGTGAAAACTTTTGGTTCACTAAGTTTGAATGAGTTCACATCCGAGGTGAAGAGCTCACCTGCATCAGTGTCTGAACCAGCACGGCATGCAAACTCATTAAAAGGACATGTATCAGCATCTGACAAATTGTCCCAGGTAAATGTGCCGCTAAATTCAGGAACTGATGTTTTGCAAAGTCAGCAAATAGCAGCCCTGCAAAGTCCAGGAGTAGATCTTCTGTTCGTGAAGATGGTGGCAATTACAGTAACAAACCAGTAAAAGATGGAGCTATTTTATTACCTTTTCTTTTGGTCCATGCAGTTATTTTTCGTTGCATACTTTACAGAACTTTCTGTAAATTTGTATCAGTTGCATAGCTTTTGTTTACCTCTACATCTATGATGATGACCCATTCCAATAATCCCCACGTTAATCTGAACCAAAAGGAGAAGACCAGAACAACACACATGATTTTATTCATTGATGCGTGATTTAGTAGGTACAATCCAATCAAGTGTGTCCAGCTCCCTGATTGTGTTCCTCTCCAACCTTTGAAACTCAGTTTCCAAGTTTAGCAATCCAGCATTTATTCTAAGGACTCGAATCCTCCCCAAAAAAAAACTTGTGTTGGATTGAATCAAAGAAGCCAGACAAAAAGCCTGGTGCTCCTTTGTTCGAAGAACAAAAACCCTAGACTAGATAGAACTGACACAAACCTCGCAAAAAAAAGATAGAACTGACATAAGTATGGAATTATATAAAGTCATAATGCATCACAGAGGAAGATAATATGTAGAAGTCTGGAAACCAATTAACGAATGGGTTTAACCAATGCCACAGAGCACTGGAAACATGTCCGAGCATCAACAGCTCTCCCATATATCTCCTGGGGATTTCTCCCTAGGAACCTTTATTGCTTATACTTCACCAGTCTTATTATTGTTACTAAAATAAAAGCAGTTCTTGAGTTGCCCCTCTTCTGGCAGGCCTAGAACGGCATGCCGTAGTCGTCGCCCGCAAACTGCGGGCTCCAGACCCCGAACACGTTGCCGGCGACGCCGGACTGGTTCGCAGGATCGGACACCGGGGCGTCTCCAGCAGCGGGCTCTTCAGCCATGGGTTCGTCCTCGACGACGTTTGCCGGGTTTGCCTGCTGAAGCGCCTGGTTCCAGGCTTCATCTACCTGGAGCAGTTCCTCTGGTGAAATGCCGTCTACCTGGAGCAGATCCACTAGTTCAATGCCTTGCTGCTCCTGCCCCGGTCCTTCCATCTGGTTCGTCAAGAATTTCTCCACCTCTTCCCAATCCCAGTCACTGAAAGGCTCAGACTGCGCATTCTCTGCGGCGGGGTGGTAGTTGTCTGTACCGTCAAGCAGGGCATTGCCTGCTAGATCCACCAGATAACCAGCGCCCATGGCTGCAGCAGGCACCTCGTTCACTTCATGTGGAGTAACTGCGGCGTGCGCCTCGTCCATGGTGTCTTTCTGCAGAGTAACTGCGGCGTGCACCTCGTTCATTGTGTCTTCCTGTGGAGTAACTGCAGCGTGCACATCGTCCTTGGTGTCTTTCTACATGTCATCGCTCTCCAGGTTGATGACAATCTTGCCTGCTGCTTCAGTAAGACTGATCTCCTCTCTCTCCAGGTTGATGAAAATCTCGCGTCCATATCCATCAAGTGCTTTGCTCTGTACAGGCAGCACCTCACGTTTGTATGACAGGCTCTCATTAAAGTACTGCAGGCTCTCCCGGTACCAGTCCCAGATAGATTTGGTACCATGTGTCAGAACTGGAGGTGGACGTGCATTAGTCTGAGAAACTCGTGCTCCAGCCGAACTCTCCCCCACTTGTCCCCACTGCTTTCCGGGGTAATTGTACCACATAGCAGAGGCTGCTGAACTTCCCTCCATGTGTGGCCACACCATCCCAGGGTACATATCCCAGATAGAAGAGGCAACCCCATGTGTGAACTGCGTCTGGGTTGTTGCCAAATGATTATTGGGTTTAGCACTGGGTGCCTTGTATGCTGATGACATCATCTCAGAAAATTCCTTCATGCTGGCATAATGTTGATAGCCCTCTTCATCGTGAGATAACCTCTGCCTCTGCGCTCGCAGCCGGTGTTTCTGCATCACAATACAGAACAGAACATTCAAGACAGGGATCACACATCACAATATAGAAAGTGAGCGTAATGAAGAAATTATAGTGTTTTAGCATAACAACGCTGAAATAGATCAACTTGAAACTTGTGGAGTATGTATTTTTTTTTTCTCAAACAAGCACCCGGACGTGTTTCGTTTTGTATTAGGAGAGTGCCAAGAAAGCACAAACAGTCACAACAAGGCCAAAAAGAAGCCAAAGCCCTACTGCTAGCATCAGCTAAGGGTAGACCAAAGTTACGTCAATAAGCCCCTAATTTAACCAATAAAGGAGAAAATACCTATAAAGTAGTACATTGTTCACAAAATTCCCATTAACGTGATAACAATTATTAATCAGTCGATTTGGTAAACTGCGTTATAATAATGCTTTGGATAGTCTGATTACTACGAATTCGGTGCTAACATGCATAAAGTTTTTTTTTCCAATTGTGATTGGTTCTGTAACAAAATCTACTCCTGAAGCTGCATGGTTTGGAAATTTGAAATCTTATCTAGAGCACCATATACAAAACTTAATCTCCATGGCATGCAGAGACAGAGAGTACAGACTACTGAGTACTGACGCAGGTATGAGACATCCATGTACATGTGTTTCTTCTGGAAAATAAAGAAATAACAAAGGACACACAGTAGAGTATCAGGTGGAAACATTCTTTCCTTCCAAGTTTATTCAGTTAAAATGGAATCTTGACCCTTGTATTTAGCATGCAAGCCTGCCAGTAACTGTGTGAACTTTTACTGGGGTATGAATTAAAAGGTCAAATATTAAATAAAGTTCTCTTCCTATTTGTTTCTTCAACAGTTCAACAGTGTGCACATAGTTCTTTAAAATTTTGTGAAGTCGGACACTGTTGCCACAGAAAATTACCCAATTGATTGAACAATGCAGAACCTATATTTACACAAAATAAATAGCAGAGGGAAATGTTTTATTTTTCACACTAAGATCAAACCAATAATAAAAAATTAATTATTATGTTGTTGTTGCTATTCCAGTAGGTGTTTGTTTCTCCTCTACCTTTTTCCCTTTTGCCCAATCACTGTATGTTAATGAGCACATGAGTTGGTAAAAGGACTCATCTGCACGTAACATCAATTTCTTTGGTCACTCAGCCTCCATGCGTTAGTTACCGTGTTCCTCAAAATCTTGCCGAATCAGAAATCCGAATCCGAGCCAGATTCGGAGACCGTGACTTTGTCCGAGCAGCACTAGCTGCTGGTACTTAACGTGCCAGGGTACAAAACAGTGATAAAGGTGATGACCAAGCGGTGGCATACACCTGCAACTTCAGGAATCGTGTAATTATGACCACCGTGATCAGATCTCTTGCAATTAGCTGGTTCTGCAAGATTAGTTTAGGCAATGCTGCAACCATTCTGTTGGTTAATCAATATATATGTGCAGAAATGGAAAGTGCATAGTAGCTTCCATCTCTACCAAATATTCATGCATGGGGGGATCAGGTTGGCAGTGGCAATCAATAGCCAATGGCCACGGAAGGGGGATAGTCAGCTGTAGTGGTGGGAACCAATGACAGCAGAATGACAATATCATCTTAATTAGTGGCAAAAACAAAAGGTTTCGTTCGGGAAAGTGCATAGGATGAAAGAAAAATATAAGGCTCAAATGACAAATGTTCAGTCAGTTTAAACTAACTAGCATGCATAGGTTGTCAGCTTCTACTACTTATGATCGTCTATTAAACAAAAAAAAATTAACAAAAAAACGTACATAATGCCTATTGATGTACCGGCAATACCACAGTTGAGGTAAACTAAATCGATCACCCACCTGGAGATGGCTTGCAACATGCTGTATGGTCAAATTCAAATCCTTGGCATTCATGTACTGGTGAATGTTTCGAGCCGTAGCAGCTGTTAGCCAAAAAGAAAACAGACACTCAAAGGTCATGCTTTTTCAGCTGTTAAACATAACAAACGACTAATTTATGCCAAGTGCAGATAGCCTTACACGCCCCAAGCACTTCAACAGCCTGCAAGAACTTCTCATGGAGCTCACTGCTCCATAAGAACCAACCCAGATTCTCTGAATAGACATTCGCGTTCAACGCATCTTGTTTTTCATCCTCAGTTTCAGACCTGTGATTTTTAATAGACCTGTGTTGAAGTGCTCTCATCCTCAGAAAATTGACGGTTTCAGTATCCAACGGCTTAACCACATTGAAGCATGTTCCAAGGGTCATGCGTGCGGAGACTGCTTCATCATAGGCACACATAGCTGCAACCAAGAAACAACACTCCTAGATTAATGAGTTTGGGATGGAAAAAAAATTCTTAAAACAATACAGCTCTGAATACAAATGCTTACTGATGAGAGGCACTTCAAGTGCATTCAGGATGTGGTGAAACAGCACCAAGGTGTCCATCTCTGCATTGCCAGGATGAACTTCCGCTACTACCAAATCAAGCTCCTCATTTTTAGCAACCCCCCTTTTAAGGGAATCTAGGGCCTCTTCCACTGTTTCCAATGGAAGAACTACAAAACAGTAGAAGTTAGACTCAAAATTTTGGAGAGTAAACACCGTGTTATCATGTCCAAATATAGTTATATTTATATCCCAACCTGCACGTACTATTGCAACAAGTGAGTATCTTCTAAGGACTAATATAGCTACTTGGTATGTGATTTTTCTCATTTGACCACATAATCCAACACTTTCTGCAATCTAATAGCACTTGGAAGGGCGGCCCAGTAACTAGCAGCTAGCTATATCCCATTACGAACTACATATGCTGCCTCCGTTCAAACTGTGAAGTTCACACAATATATTACACACACATATGCTATATAATCTAATGGTCAGGGTGACGCAGTAACACTATATCCTATATGGGAACTGCATCTGTTTCCTTTCTGTTTAAAATGTCATAGATCTACGGAAATGCTCCACATATATATGATGGTCGTACGAGCTATACATGATAGTATGATACTGAGGACAGGTTCACTGCCATGTAGGGCCATAGCTCGCCAAGCTTCACGTCATGAGAAGCGTTCTATATCCACACACGAAAGCCATCCAACCGTTAATTAGTGGTCCAGATCATAATGAATAGAACGTATAAATTGTCCCACCGGACAACCGTAAACCCAAACTTCACGCCAAGCAGCCGTACACCCAAACTTCCCGCCAAACAGATGTACACCCAAATTTCCAGCCAAACAGCCGTACACCCAAACTCCCCACCAAACAGCAGAAATATGAAATATCTGAAATTCGATCAGATGTGACTGTGGATAGAAGACACCAACAGATATCAAATTGTGCCTTTTATAGTAGCCCCATGAATATGCAAAATCTTGTGCAACAGATATCAAATCGTGCCTTTTATAGTAGCCCCATGAATACTATCTTTCATTCTCCCTCTAAAAACAACTTCCTTTTTGGACAGGAAGGGGAAAATACGAAATGGAGATGCTTGGGATTGAAGTGTGCACCTTTGAAGTTGAATCTAGCAAGCGTATTGGAGATGGTCCACAGGGAAACCGGATCTCGATCAAGAACTAAAACTGAAAGATTTTCCATCAGGTCAGTGAGACCCTATGGGGTGGAAACAAAGTCTGCCAATGTTTGTGGTGGATCTAACCATATATGGATCTAATACCTTCTTTTGGCGTGAGACCTTCACCAAGGGCAAAAGATAGACACTATATACCAGACGATATCAGAAAAGGACAAGAATTTAAGTAGACTCTATCTAAGTTTTTATTCAAAAGCTGACCTGTATTTGGACAGGGAGGTTGAACAAGATATACTTACTTGAGAAATACAAAAGTTAACATCATTATTTTGTCCTCTTGTGCTTCTTCAGTTTCCAATGTAACGAACATGCAAGACCATGTACAATGCAAGCCGGTGCTTATCTGTAGAGAGCAGATGCTTAATTATGCACCCCTGTCACAGATATAAGCACCGGTGCTTAAGAAAAACACAGTTTGTTTTACTAAGCACCTCTCTAAGCATCTTGCATTGTACATGGTCTAAGAAGGTGTGAACCCTTCCCGTCATGACTTCATGTTATCTGTTCTCTATCACCACGCTTGCTTTTGGTGACTAGTGATGAACGATGTAATAATGATGGCTATATGTTCACATGTATTCTCAGTATGTTCATGGCTCCAAATTTACCTAAGGCGCATGTAGGGCACATGCATGTTCTCCCTAGCTCTCGCCCACAGTACTATTTTTTTCTTCATTCAGTACCTAGTGTTCATATGAAAGAAACAAAGCAAGCAGGCCATTCACCTATTAATTAGCAAACATATCAATACTTCAGTTGCAATAATTAGAACTTCCAAGTCCTAAAGGGTCTCAAGTCTCAATTATCAAATTTCAAAACAAACCAAATGGTGATGTGCTGCTTTAAGATGATTCCTCAAGAAAAAGTCTGAAGGGTAAATAAGGTAATTTATTGGCCAGCTTCATTATTTATAACATGCAACAGTTTCACTGATTTATGGCATGCTGTCATGCATACCAAGAATTCTACTACAAAGAGTCCTCCTGTGGACAGGTGTCGTGATGACATGTCATATAATCAATGGGTTAATGCATGCCGGTGAATTTGATCTTGTGGTGCTATCTGGCGCATGGTTGGCAATGTTGCGAGCACGCAATCCTACATGATGTATGCATGAGCACTAGTTGCACCGATGTACAAGATAACTTCACAAAAGACAAAAACCAGTAGTTGTAGCCGCGATTGCATCACTATCTTAATGCCGCAACAGACACTCACCCTAGCCCCAATTGCATCACCACATCTGCTCTTTTTAGGCAGCAAACCTACATATCTATCCACACGATAATGTACCAACAAAAATAATGAGATGTGCGGTTGATTTCTACAAAGAAAAAAAGGTATATAACCGATTCCTTAACAAGGAAGATATGCGAATGATGTTAAACATTGATGCAGCCTCTAAGTGGGATGGGACAAACTGAGGAAGAAACAACCAGGGCCAAGCCTAAAATCAATAAAAAATTCTAAAAGAGAAAGTATCCACGCTATGGGCGACCGCCCTGGTTTCCAATGCTTGTCACCACCCCTATCCCAAAAGATATATGACATGGCCCGTGCCCAGTGTGGTGCATATGTGCTTCTTGAAGGAACTGATTGCCCATCTCGAACACTGCAGGAAGAGATCCCAGACCAAATGCCCTTCAAATCGAAACCTGGAAGCCAGCTTTTTCTTCAGATAATCGAACCTGGATCCACATACTGCTAAGCAACAATCGAAGTAGGCGCGACACAGATGCTTTAACCAAACTAAATCGAAGTAGGCAGACGCTTCGGAATGGTGCGCGCTTACTGGGGGAGGGAAGGCCAGGGTCAAGGGCAGCAGTGCCTCCGGCGAGCGCGAGGCGTAGGAGGAGGAGTCGCGCCTCCCGACCGGGCGACGTCGGGATCCCTCGTCTCTCTCGCCGGCGGTCGCCGCCTCGCCATCCGCCGCCTCGCGAGTAGTACGGTCGTGGTACACGGGGATTCAGACGGAAACGGATGGGCCTGACTGCTCATGGGCTCAAAATGCTTTAGCAGAGTGGGCCCAGACATGGCCAGATGAGCTGCTCCAGCGGGAGAGCTCCTATCGGGCGCTTCAGGCGCCCGAACTTCTCCCTGGCGCTCGCTACGCGCTCAGTTGGGCCGGCCCACGAGTCGCGTTGAGCACCGAACGCAAAAGCTAAAATCGCAAAAAAAACAGAGACCTCTACAGGCCTTCAACTCACGACCTTCAAGTTTACATGCAAAGTCCAGAGGCACCCGAGCTATCCTGCTGTCACTGATTATTTCAAGCGGCAATAGCTTAATAAACATTCATCAAACTTGAAAAAAAAAATCATTTTTTGTTAACGAGGGTCCAACTGCACTTTTGTACCCTCTCGCTTAGGGTTACAGCGCCGCCTCGGGCGTTCTCGAGATTGCCGAGGAGGAAGGCTGATATCGATCGATACCGAGTCGCCGTCCCGTCCAGGGCTGGCGAGGGAGTTCTCCAGTAGCCTCGGCTGTGAGTCAAGGGCCTGGGCTGCCGCCATGGCCGCCGCAGGGGGGTCCTCGTCGCAGACGGGAAAGAAACCTGAGATTGATCTAGAGGAGATGCTGAAGAACATGGTTCTAATGGAGGATGAATTGGATGAGGTTGTCATTGGGAAGGAGGATGCCCAGAGGTTCGAGGCGGAGGCCAAGTGGATGGCGATTGCACGGGTAAATACCGCCAGGCCTTTTAGCTCCACGACGTTCTTCGACAATATGATGTTCATATGGGGGCTAGCTCAGACTCCAAAATTCCGTGAGGCGGGAGAGAATTTGTTCATCTTCCAATTTTTCTGCCTTGGAGATTGGAAGAGGGTCGTGCATAGAGGACCTTGGCTCTTCAGGGGGCTTGGGGTAATCATTGAGGACTATGACGGCAAGACGGACCCTGAGGATGTGGTACTAGATGGGCTGTCTGTCTAGGCACAAATACACAAGATTCCAGACCTCTATCGGCATGAGTCAGTGGTGGATGAACTAGCTCGCAGGATTGGCAAGGTTCGTGAGGTTCAACTAAGGCCTACCCTTTTCTATGAGGGGGATTATGTCCGTGTTCGTGCAAAGGTCTTGACAGCGAAGCCATTGACCCGTTTCACACCGCTGACTATGGAAGGAGAAGGTAGACGGATGATGGTTGTTAAGTACGAAAAGATTCCCTTCTTTTGTAAGGTTTGTGGGATGATGGGCCATGGCTATGAGGAATGCGGCACGGGTGTTTGGAAAGCTGAAGACATGAAGTGGGGAAGCTGGATGATTGCACAACGTCGCTTAGTAATGTACACACAACCCATGGGGGGTGGATACCCTACTCGGGGTGGGAGAGGGAGAGGCCGTGGAGGCACATCACGTGGCTTTGCTCCAGCTCGAGGAAGGGGGATGCTACTGATCGCTCAGGAACAGTAGCGAGGGACGCCCACACGAAGGGGAATAGGAACTCGGGGGTTCATCCCCATGAAGAGGAGATGGTCAATGATGGCAGGGTAGATGGAGGAAAAGGAAGGGCGTTGACTCTGAATGCTGCGTTCGCATCATCTACTGAAAATACAGATGTTAACGAGAAATCTTGCACGACAGGGATGGAGCTCGATTCAAGTCCAAAAGAACCAGAAGCCAGGACCAACAACAAACGCATGTCCGAGGACAATGTGCACGTGGCGACCCGGGGGCAAATCATCCTCAACCCTGTGGATGATGAAGGAAGTAAGGGTGCGGTTGCCCTGGCAGATAGGACTCCTACGGGTGTACCACCACTACCTCCGGTTTATGTCTCCCCACGGAAGAATATTAAAAGGCCAAAGAAGATTTCAGGCTAGCAAGCAACGGAAGGATAGGGTGGTGCAACTGAAACAACTACTGCATTATCGGCAAGCTCTCAAGGGGAGCGCCGCCGGGCACAATGAGTTACATCTGCTGGAACTGCCGGGGCGCGGGCAAGGCCTCGACAGTTCGTGAACTTCGCGATTTAGCGAAGAACTATGCCCCTACTTTGTTTTGTATCTTAGAAACACAGATTGGCAAGGCAAGGGTAGAGAATTTAGCAAGTTCAATAGGCTTTGATAATGCTTTTGCTATTAATAGCGTTGGTATAGGAGTGGAGGCATAGGCCTTTTTGGAACAATTCAATAAAAATAAATGTATTGGGTTACTCGGATTACCATGTTGATGTGGAAGTACTTGACCCAGGTTCGGATCCGTGGAGAATGACAGTAGTATATGGGGAAGCTCAAACTCATTTGCGCCACCAAACATGGGACACTTTGAAGAATATAAGCGTTTCAAGCAATATTCCATGGCTTTGTATTGGCGATTTCAATGAAGTTCTTCGTCCGGATGAACACGAGGGAGTGGGACAGCGAAGCAATGCTTAGATCCAGACTTTTCGGGACATGGTTGATGTGTGCATGCTAATGGACTTGGGCTTCAAGGGCAGGTTTTGGACCTTCGAAAAGAAGGTTACAGGTGGAACATACACTCGAGTGAGGCTGGACCGTGCACTTGCTTCAGCAGAATGGAGCTCCCGTTTTCCAAATGCAAGTTTGACACATCTGGATGCAGCTACATCTGATCATTATCCGATATATTTTGAGCTCAACGATACACTCAAAATACAAACAGCCCCAAGTAAAATTTCAGGTATGAAGTTGCTTGGAAGTCTCATGAAGGTCTGAAAGAGGAAATCCAAGGAGCCTGGACAGCAGGACAACCCAGCCACCGAGTGGAGGACATCAAGCAGAAACTATTTTCGTTATCCCAAAGTCTGAGGCGGTGGGATAAATTCACTTTTGGGTCAGTTAGAGCTGAGATAAAAAGGTTAAAAAGTGAGCTGGGGAGATTGAGAGATGACCCGTTGCGTACCGGCCCTAGCCATATCGAGCAAAAGATTTATGAGAGGCTTGTGGAGATGTATCACAGAGAGGAAATTCTTTGGCGCCAACGATCGAGAATTGATTGGCTAGCGGCAGGAGACAAGAACACAAAATTCTTCCACATGAGGGCAAGCATGAGGAGGAAGAAAAACATGATCAAATCTCTGTCTAGTGCTTTGGGCATCACGGTGGACGACCCGGTTGAACTGAAAATTTGTATTTCAAATTTTTACAAAGACCTGTACACGTCAGAGGGAGTAACAAACATGGAGGCGGTGCTTGAACATGTGCCTCGTAAAGTTACGCCTAATATGAATGATATCCTCTGTGCTCCCTATTCTGGTGACGAGGTCAAAGTGGAGCTATTTCAAATGTTGCCCACAAAATCGCCTGGCCTGGATGGCTTTTCGGCACATTTTTATCAGAGGCATTGGGATGTGTGTAGTGAAGAAATTACCAGGGCCGTGATGCGAATCATTAAGGGGGAAGAAAGTGCGGAGTGTATAAACGATACTTTCTTGGTATTATTCCCAAAGGTAATGAACCGAACTGTCCTTACTCAATTTCGGCCCATTCGTTTATGCAATGTTCTGTACAAAATTGCATCAAAAGTGGCGGCGAATAGGTTGAAGCAAATCTTGCCCGATATCATTTCTGAAGAACAATCCGCGTTTGTTCCTGGAAGATTGATCACGGATAACATCATATGTGCCTACGAATGCTTACACTTTATGAAGAGGAGCAAAGCCAAGTCCAATAGTCACTTTGCTTTGAAGCTGGACATGATGAAGGTGTATGACAGGTTAGAATGGGCATATTTGGAGGCGATAATGAGTAAGCTTGGCTTTGCTAAATCGTGGATTGATGTGATTATGGGCATGATAAAGTCAGTATCATTTTCAGTTTTATTCAACGGAGAGAAATTGGACCAGTTTAAACCCACCAGGGGTATTCGACAGGGAGATCCAATCTCCCCGTATCTCTTTTTGATTGCAGCGGAGGGCCTTTCGTGCCTCTTGAAATCTGGAACTCAGTCATC
This sequence comes from Triticum urartu, assembly GCF_003073215.2. NCBI lineage: Eukaryota > Viridiplantae > Streptophyta > Magnoliopsida > Poales > Poaceae > Triticum > Triticum urartu. The sequence goes on along the minus strand of NC_053028.1, from coordinate 587,545,368 downwards.
GCATTTTGTGGGAGTACAGGTGGCTCAGACAGCTCCGGTTGTTAACCATCTTCTCTTTGCTGATGATAGCCTGCTGCTATTCAAAGCGAGTAATGAGGGGGCGACCACTGTGTCAAACCTGTTGACTACCTATTGTAACGCTTCTGGTCAGAGGGTCAACAATGAAAAGTCATCAATTTTTTTCAGCAAGGGATGCTCTCAAGCTGTTCGAGATAGCATAAAAGCTTCTCTCGATGTGCATAATGAACAATTGAGCGAGAGGTACCTAGGCATGCCTACAGATGTGGGTCATTCAAGGAATGGAACTTTTAAGTATTTGAGAGATAGAGTTTGGGAAAAGATCAAAGGGTGGATGTAGAAGTTATTATCGTATGCGGGAAAGGAAGTGTTGATAAAAGCAGTTGCCCAAGCAATCCCGGTTTATTCTATGGCATGCTTCAGGTTGCCACGTGGTATTTGTGAGAATGTGACGTCAATGATCCGTCAGTTCTGGTGGGGAAGCAAGAGGGGCAAAAGGAAGCCGTGTTGGGTCTCATGGGATGTATGCACCACACCAAAATCTTTGGGAGGCTTAGGCTTTAAGGACACCTAGTTATTCAATTTGTCGCTCTTGGCAAGACAAGCATGGCGCTTGATTGAGGGGCCTTCGACGCTGAGTGCAAGGATATTAAAGGCGGTGTACTACCCCTTTGTTTCTTTATTAGATTCTGAGCTTGGGGCTCATCCCTCGCAGATTTGGAGGGCAATCCTGGACAGGCGAGATGTCATTGCACATGGCATTATCAGAAGGATTGGAACAGGTGAGAACACCAACATATGGACGCAAAACTGGTTGCCCAGGCCGGGCATGATGAGACCGGTCGCTTCACTGGTAAATGGTCCACCGCAACATGTATCGGACCTCATGGGTGCTTCTTCCAGTGCATGGCGGGAGGAGGAGCTGAGAAGGGTCTTCATTCCAATCGACGTTACAACCATACTATCTATCCCACTGTGTACCAAGAGGATCAATGACTTCTGGGCTTGGGGTGAAGATCGACGTGGAAAGTTTTCAGTAAGCTCAGCTTATAAGATGCTCTTCAAGTTAAAGAGCCAAAGGGAAAATTTACTTGCTGGTACAGAAGGGTCGTCGGCTTCAGGTCGAGAGATGAAGGCGTGGGTGTCCTTATGGAACACCAAAGTCCCTTCAAAACTGAAAAATTTTGTCTGGAGATTATGTAGGGACTCGGTACCAACAGCGGACAATCTTCATCACCGGCATATGGCCACAAGTTCAATCTGCCCATTCTGTTCGGCGGAAGATGGCTGGAAACACGCTTTAATCGACTGCATCTCCGCAAGGTGTGTGTGGTCTTTGTCATCAGAGGAGATGGTGGAAAAGATGTGTGACAACTTGAACTTAAATGCTAAAAACTGGATATTCACAGTGCATGAATTATTGACGCATGAAGAGTTCACACACATGGTGGTCACTCTATGGGCAATATGGAGGGCTAGGCGACAGGCAATACATGAAGAAATCTATGACAGCCCACTACAGATCCATCACTTTATCAGGGCGTTTCTAAGGGATATTGATATACTATCAAAACCAACACTACCGAATAACATGGGACGGGCTGCTAGGCCGAGTCATTGGCTACCCCCGCCCCAGGGATATGTGAAGATGAATGTTGATTCTGCAGTTTCTAATGAAAACTTTGGTGCTATTGGAGTAGTTTGTAGGGATGCTGATGGAATTTTTCTCGGGGCTTCTGCTATCACATTTCAGCACATCCATGATCCTGTTATGTTGGAAGCTATGGCAGTCAGAGAGGCGCTGGCAATTGCGGAGGATTTATATGTTCAGAAGATCCAAGTGGTGTCGGATTGCAAGATAGTTGTGGATGATATCAAGCAGAGATCGGCTGGGGATCATGTAGCTGAAGGAAATATGCCCTAGAGGCAATAATAAAGTTATTATTTATTTCCTTATATCATGATAAAAGTTTATTATTCATGCTAGAATTGTATTAACCGGAAACATAATACATGTGTGAATACATAGACAAACAGAGTGTCACTAGTATGCCTCTACTTAACTAGCTCGTTAATCAAAGATGGTTATGTTTCCTAACCATGGACAAAGAGTTGTTATTTGATTAACGGGATCACATCATTAGTTGAATGATCTGATTGACATGACCCATTCCATTAGCTTAGCACCCGATCGTTTAGTATGTTGCTATTGCTTTCTTCATGACTTATACATGTTCCTATGACTATGAGATTATGCAACTCCCGTTTGCCAGAGGAACACTTTGTGTGCTACCAAACATCACAACGTAACTGGGTGATTATAAAGGAGCTCTACAGGTGTCTCCAAAGGTACATGTTGGGTTGGCGTATTTCAAGATTAGGATTTGTCACTCCGATTGTCGGAGAGGTATCTCTGGGCCCTCTCGGCAATGCACATCACTTAAGCCTTGCAAGGATTGCAGCTAATGAGTTAGTTGCGGGATGATGTATTACAGAACGAGTAAAGAGACTTGCCGGTAACGAGATTGAACTAGGTATGGGATATCGACGATCGAATCTCGGGCAAGTAACATACCGATGACAAAGGGAACAACGTATGTTGTTATGCGGTCTGACCGATAAAAGATCTTCGTAGAATATGTAGGAGCCAATATGAGCATCTAGGTTCCGCTATTGGTTATTGACCGGAGACGTGTCTCGGCCATGTCTACAATGTTCTCGAACCCGTAGGGTCCGCACGCTTAAGGTTTCGATGACAGTTATATTATGAGTTTATGAGTTCTGATGTACCAAAGTTAGTTCGGAGTCCCGGATGTGATCACGGACACGACGAGGAGTCTCGAAATGGTCGAGACATAAAGATTGATATATTGGACGGGTATATTCGGACACCGGAAGTGTTCCGGGGAGGTTTCGAATAAAACCGGAGCACCGAGGGGTTACCGGAACCCCCGGGGGGGTTAATGGGCCTCATGGGCCTAAAGTGGAGAAGAGGAGGGGCTGCCAGGGCAGGCCGCGCGCCCCCTCTCCCCCTAGTCCGAATTGGACAAGGAGGGAGGGGCGGCGCCCCCCCCTTTTCCTTCTCTCCTTCCCCCTCTCCTACTTGGACAAGGAAAGGGAGGGGAGTCCTACTCCCGGTAGGAGTAGGACTCCTCCTGCGCGCCTCCTACTAGGGCCGGCCGCACCCCCCCCCCTTGGATCCTTTATATACGGAGGCAAGGGGCACCCCTAGACACACAAGTTGATCCACGTGATCATATTCTTAGCCGTGTGCGGTGCCCCCTTCCACCATAGTCCTCGATAATATTGTAGCGGGTGCTTAGGCGAAGCCCTGCGACAGTAGTACATCAAGATCATCACCACGCCGTCGTGCTGACGGAACTCTTCCCCGACACTTTGCTGGATCGGAGTCCGGGAATCGTCATCGAGCTGAACGTGTGCTAGAACTCGGAGGTGCCGTAGTTTCGATGCTTGATCGGTCGTGCCGTGAAGACGTACGACTACGTCAACCAAGTTAACGCTTCCGTTGTCGATCTACAAGGGTACGTAGATCACACTCTCCCCCTCTCGTTGCTATGCATCATCATGATCTTGCGTGTGCGTAGGAAATTTTTTGAAATTACTACGAAACCCAACAGTGGCATCCGAGCCTAGGTTTTATATGTTGATGTTATATGCACGAGTAGAACACAAGTGAGTTGTGGGCGATATAAGTCATACTGCTTACCAGCATGTCATACTTTGGTTCGGCGGTATTGTTGGACGAAGTGGCCCGGACCGACATTACGCGTACGCTTACGCGAGACCGGTTCTCCCGACGTGCTTTGCACATAGGTGGCTTGCGGGTGACAGTTTCTCCAACTTTAGTTGAACCGAGTGTGGCTACGCCCGGTCCTTGTGAAGGTTAAAACAACACCAACTTGACAAACTATCGTTGTGGTTTTGATGCGTAGGTAAGATTGGTTCTTGCTTAAGCCCGTAGCAGCCACGTAAAACATGCAACAACAAAGTAGAGGACGTCTAACTTGTTTTTGCAGGGCATGTTGTGATGTGATATGGTCAAGACATGATGCTAAATTTTATTGTATGAGATGATCATGTTTTGTAACCAAGTTATCGGCAACTGGCAGGAGCCATATGGTTGTCGCTTTATTGTATGCAATGCAATCGCACTGTAATGCTTTACTTCATCACTAAGCGGTAGCGATAGTCGTGGAAGCATAAGATTGGCGAGACGACAACGATGCTACGATGGAGATCAAGGTGTCGCGCCGGTGACGATGGCGATCATGACGGTGCTTCGGAGATGGAGATCACAAGCACAAGATGATGATGGCCATATCATATCACTTATATTGATTGCATGTGATGTTTATCTTTTATGCATCTTATCTTGCTTTGATTGACGGTAGCATTATAAGATGATCTCTCATTAAATTATCAAGAAGTGTTCTCCCTGAGTATGCACCGTTGCGAAAGTTCTTCGTGCTGAGACACCACGTGATGATCGGGTGTGATAGGCTCTACGTTCAAATACAACGGGTGCAAAACAGTTGCACACGCGGAATACTCAGGTTATACTTGACGAGCCAAGCATATACAGATATGGCCTCGGAACACGGAGACCGAAAGGTCGAGCGTGAATCATATAGTAGATATGATCAACATAGTGATGTTCACCAATGAAACTACTCCATCTCACGTGATGATCGGACATGGTTTAGTTGATTTGGATCACGTAATCACTTAAAGGATTAGAGGGATGTCTATCTAAGTGGGAGTTCTTTAAGTAATATGATTAATTGAACCTAAATTTATCATGAACTTAGTACCTGATAGTATCTTGCTTGTTTATGTATGATTGTAGATAAATGGCCCGTGTTGTTGTTCCGTTGAATTTTAATGCGTTCCTTGAGAAAGCAAAGTTGAAAGATGATGGTAGCAATTACACGGACTGGGTCCGTAACTTGAGGATTATCCTCATTGCTGCACAGAAGAATTACGTCCTGGAAGCACCGCTGGGTGCCAGGCCTGCTGCTGGAGCAACACCAGATGTTGTGAACGTCTGGTAGAGCAAAGCTGATGACTACTCGATAGTTCAGTGTGCCATGCTTTACGGCTTAGAACCGGGACTTCAACGACGTTTTGAACGTCATGGAGCATATGAGATGTTCCAGGAGTTGAAGTTAATATTTCAAGCAAATGCCCAGATTGAGAGATATGAAGTCTCCAATAAGTTCTATAGCTGCAAGATGGAGGAGAACAGTTCTGTCAGTGAGCATATACTCAAAATGTCTGGGTATAATAATCACTTGATTCAAATGGGAGTTAATCTTCCAGATGATTGCGTCATTGACAGAATTCTCCAATCACTACCACCAAGCTACAAGAGCTTCGTGATGAACTATAATATGCAAGGGATGAATAAGACTATTCCCGAGCTCTTCGCAATGCTGAAAGCTGCGGAGGTAGAAATCAAAAAGGAGCATCAAGTGTTGATGGTTAACAAAACCACTAGTTTCAAGAAAAAGGGCAAAGGGAAGAAGGGGAACTTCAAGAAGAACGGCAAACAAGTTGCTGCTCAGGAGAAGAAACCCAAGTCTGGACCTAAGCCTGAAACTGAGTGCTTCTACTGCAGGCAGACTGGTCACTGGAAGCGGAACTGCCCCAAGTATTTGGCGGATAAGAAGGATGGCAAGGTGAACAAAGGTATATGTGATATACATGTTATTGATGTGTACCTTACTAGAGCTCGCAGTAGCACCTGGGTATTTGATACTGGTTCTGTTGCTAATATTTGCAACTCGAAACAGGGACTATGGAATAAGCGGGCACTGGCAAAGGACGAGGTGACGATGCGCGTGGGAAACGGTTCCAAAGTCGATGTGATCGCGGTCGGCACGCTACCTCTACATCTACCTTCGGGATTAGTATTAGACCTAAATAATTGTTATTTGGTGCCAGCGTTAAGCATGAACATTATATCTGGATCTTGTTTGATGCGAGACGGTTATTCATTTAAATCAGAGAATAATGGTTGTTCTATTTACATGAGTAATATCTTTTATGGTCATGCACCCTTAAAGAGTGGTCTATTCTTATTGAATATCGATAGTAGTAACACACATATTCATAATGTTGAAGCCAAAAGATGCAGAGTTGATAATGATAGTGCAACTTATTTGTGGCACTGCCGTTTAGGTCATATCGGTGTAAAGCGCATGAAGAAACTCCATACTGATGGACTTTTGGAACCACTTGATTATGAATCACTTGGTACTTGTGAACCATGCCTCATGGGCAAGATGACTAAAACGCCGTTCTCCGGTACTATGGAGAGAGCAACAGATTTGTTGGAAATCATACATACAGATGTATGTGGTTCGATGAATATTGAGGCTTGTGGCGGATATCGTTATTTTCTCACCTTCACAGATGACTTAAGCAGATATGGGTATATCTACTTAATGAAACATAAGTCTAAAACGTTTGAAAAGTTCAAAGAATTTCAGAGTGAAGTTGAAAATCATCGTAACAAGAAAATAAAGTTTCTGTGATCTGATCGTGGAGGAGAATATTTGAGTTACGAGTTTGGTGTACATTTGAAACAATACGGAATAGTTTCGCAACTCACGCCACCCGGAACACCACAGCGTAATGGTGTATCCGAACATCGTAATCGTACTTTACTAGATATGGTGCGATCTATGATGTCTCTTACTGATTTACCGCTACCGTTTTGGGGTTATGCTTTGGAGACGGCCGCATTCACGTTAAATAGGGCACCATAGACGACGCCTTATGAACTATGGTTTGGCAAGAAACCAAAGTTGTCATTTCTGAAAGTTTGGGGCTGCGATGCTTATGTGAAAAAGCTTCAACCTGATAAGCTCGAACCCAAATCGGAGAAATGTGTCTTCATAGGATATCCAAAGGAGACTATTGGATACACCTTCTATCACAGATCCGAAGGCAAGACTTTTGTTGCTAAGTTCGGAAACTTTCTAGAGAAGGAGTTTCTCTCGAAAGAAGTGAGTGGGAGGAAAGTAGAACTTGACGAGGTAACTGTACCTGCTCCCTTATTGGAAAGTAGTGCATCACAGAAAACTGTTTCTGTGACACCTACACCAATTAGTGAGGAAGCTAATGATAATGATCATGAAACTTCAGAACAAGATACTACTGAACCTCGTAGATCAACCAGAGTAAGATCCGCGCCAGAGTGGAACGGTAATCCAGTTCTGGAAGTCATGCTACTAGATCATGATGAACCTACGAACTATGAAGAAGCGATGATGAGCCCAGATTCCGCAAAATGGATTGAAGCCATGAAATCTGAGATGGGATCCATGTATGAGAACAAAGTGTGGACTTTGGTTGACTTGCCCAATGATCGGCAAGCAATTGAGAATAAATGGATCTTCAAGAAGAAGACTGACGCTGACGGTAATATTACTGTCTATAAAGCTCGACTTGTCGCAAAAGGGTTTCGGCAAGTTCAAGGGGTTGACTACGATGAGACCTTCTCACCCGTAGCGATGCTTAAGTCTGTCCGAATCATGTTAGCAATTGCCGCATTTTATGATTATGAAATTTGGCAGATGGATGTCAAAACTGCATTCCTGAATGGATTTCTAGAAGAAGAGTTGTATATGATGCAACCGGAAGGTTTTGTCGATCCAAAGGGAGCTAACAAAGTGTGCAAGCTCCAGCGATCCATTTATGGACTGGTGCAAGCCTCTCGGAGTTGGAATAAACGCTTTGATAGTGTGATCAAAGCATTTGGTTTTATACAGACTTGTGGAGAAGCCTGTATTTACAAGAAAGTGAGTGGGAGCTCTGTAGCATTTCTGATATTATATGTGGATGACATATTACTGATCGGAAATGATATAGAATTTCTGGATAGCATAAAGGGATACTTGAATAAGAGTTTTTCAATGAAAGACCTCGGTGAAGCTGCTTACATATTAGGCATAAAGATCTATAGAGATAGATCAAGACGTTTAATTGGACTTTCACAAAGCACATACCTTGACAAGATTTTGAAGAAGTTCAAAATGGATCAAGCAAAGAAAGGGTTCTTGCCTGTGTTACAAGGTGTGAAGTTGAGTCAGACTCAATGCCCGACCACTGCAGAAGATAGAGAGAAAATGAAAGATGTTCCCTATGCTTCAGCCATAGGCTCTATCATGTATGCAATGCTGTGTACCAGACCTGATGTGTGCCTTGCTATAAGTCTAGCAGGGAGGTACCAAAGTAATCCAGGAGTGGATCACTGGACAGCGGTCAAGAACATCCTGAAGTACCTGAAAAGGACTAAGGATATGTTTCTCGTATATGGAGGTGACAAAGAGCTCATCGTAAACGGTTACGTTGATGCAAGCTTTGACACTGATCCGGATGATTCTAAATCGCAAACCGGATACGTGTTTACATTAAACGGTGGAGCTGTCAGTTGGTGCAGTTCTAAACAAAGCGTCGTGGCGGGATCTACGTGTGAAGCGGAATACATAGCTGCTTTGGAAGCAGCAAATGAAGGAGTCTGGATGAAGGAGTTCATATCCGATCTACGTGTCATACCTAGTGCATCGGGCCCAATGAAAATCTTTTGTGACAATACTGGTGCAATTGCCTTGGCGAAGGAATCCAGATTTCACAAGAGAACCAAGCACATCAAGAGACGCTTCAATTCCATCCGGGATCTAGTCCAGGTGGGAGACATAGAGATTTGCAAGATACATATGGATCTGAATGTTGCAGACCCGTTAACTAAGCCTCTTCCACGAGCAAAACATGATCAGCACCAAGGCTCCATGGGTGTTAGAATCATTACTGTGTAATCTAGATTATTGACTCTAGTGCAAGTGGGAGACTGAAGGAAATATGCCCTAGAGGCAATAATAAAGTTATTATTTATTTCCTTATATCATGATAAAAGTTTATTATTTATGCTAGAATTGTATTAACCGGAAACATAATACATGTGTGAATACATAGACAAACAGTGTCACTAGTATGCCTCTACTTGACTAGCTCGTTAATCAAAGATGGTTATGTTTCCTAACCATGGACAAAGAGTTGTTATTTGATTAACGGGATCACATCATTAGTTGAATGATCTGATTGACATGACCCATTCCATTAGCTTAGCACCCGATCGTTTAGTATGTTGCTATTGCTTTCTTCATGACTTATACATGTTCCTATGACTATGAGATTATGCAACTCCCGTTTGCCAGAGGAACACTTTGTGTGCTACCAAACGTCACAACGTAACTGGGTGATTATAAAGGAGCTCTACAGGTGTCTCCAAAGGTACATGTTGGCTTGGCGTATTTCGAGATTAGGATTTGTCACTCCGATTGTCGGAGAGGTATCTCTGGGCCCTCTCGGCAATGCACATCACTTAAGCCTTGCAAGCATTGAAACTAATGAGTTAGTTGCGGGATGATGTATTACAGAACGAGTAAAGAGACTTGCCGGTAACGAGATTGAACTAGGTATGGGATATCGACGATCGAATCTCGGGCAAGTAACATACCGATGACAAAGGGAACAACGTATGTTGTTATGCGGTCTGACCGATAAAAGATCTTCGTAGAATATGTAGGAGCCAATATGAGCATCTAGGTTCCGCTATTGGTTATTGACCGGAGACGTGTCTCGGCCATGTCTACATTGTTCTCGAACCCGTAGGGTCCGCACGCTTAAGGTTTCGATGACAGTTATATTATGAGTTTATGAGTTTTGATGTACCGAAGTTAGTTCGGAGTCCCGGATGTGATCACGGACATGACGAGGAGTCTCGAAATGGTCGAGACATAAATATTGATATATTGGACGGGTATATTCGGACACCGGAAGTGTTCCGGGGAGGTTTCGGATAAAACCGGAGCACCGGGGGGTTACCGGAACCCCCCGGGGGGTTAATGGGCCTCATGGGCCTAAAGTGGAGAAGAGGAGGGGCTGCCAGGGCAGGCCGCGCGCCCCCTCTCCCCCTAGTCCGAATTGGACAAGGAGGGAGGGGCGCCCCCCCTTTCCTTCTCTCCTTCCCCCTCTCCTACTTGGACAAGGAAAGGGAGGGGAGTCCTACTCCCGGTAGGAGTAGGACTACTCCTGCGCGCCTCCTACTAGGGCCGGCCGCACCCCCCCTTGGATCCTTTATATACGGAGGCAAGGGGCACCCCTAGACACACAAGTTGATCCACGTGATCATATTCTTAGCCGTGTGCGGTGCCCCCTTCCACCATAGTCCTCGATAATATTGTAGCGGTGCTTAGGCGAAGCCCTGCGACAGTAGTACATCAAGATCGTCACCACGCCGTCGTGCTGACGGAACTCTTCCCCGACACTTTGCTGGATCGGAGTCCGAGGATCGTCATCGAGCTGAACGTGTGCTAGAACTCGGAGGTGCCGTAGTTTCGGTGCTTGATCGGTCGGGCCGTGAAGACGTACGACTACATCAACCAAGTTAACGCTTCCGTTGTCGATCTACAAGGGTACGTAGATCACACTCTCCCCCTCTCGTTGCTATGCATCATCATGATCTTGTGTGTGCGTAGGAAATTTTTTGAAATTACTACGAAACCCAACAGTAGCTATCATACATGAAATATTAGAGCGATCACATTTTTTCACTGCTCGTAATATTATCCACGAGTTTCGGAGCTCGAATTTCGAGGCTCACAGTCTCGCTAGGCACGCACTTTCGCTTGGGTACGGACGCCATGTTTGGTTAGGTCTACTCGGAGATTTGATTTTCCTTCCTGTAAACCTTATGACAATTTAAATCAAGCCTAGCGTGAATGTCTCAAAAAAATCAAACTTGAAAAAAGTTCATAAATACATAGATTATGAATTTAATAAAAAAATCGTGCTCGTCCCTTCGCTCACAAATCTAAAAAACATGGATTAAAAAATACGAATTTGAAAGATTCATAAATTCTGAAAACGTTCATCAATTTTGAAACCCATTTCACAAAAAAAGAAAAAAGTTCATCAAATATCAAAAAGTTCATTGAGTTTGAAAAGAGTTCATCGAGTTTCAATAAAAGTTCATCGAATTTGAAAAAACTTCATCAAAATATGAGAAAAAGATTCACGCATTTAAGGAAAAGAGAAAAGGGGAAAAGGAAAGCAAACTGGAAAACAACATGTTTTTCCATTTATAAAAAGAATACCAAATAAATATTCTGGCACATCTGGTAATCGTATCCAATTGGTCGGTGCGATCCCTACTTAAATGAAACGATCATGGTTCGATTCACAGCGACCACACTATTTTTTGGTTTTTAGAAACAGGAAAACAGAATATAGTAGAAGAAAGTGGGATGGGCCGGCCGGCAGTGTACAGCGGGGTTTGCGCCCTGTACCAAATTGCATGTATAGCGCCGAATAGGATTTGGCATAAAAGGGCCTGACACGACACGGTTCATGTCAGGCTGTAGGAGCTCAAAGATCAGCGTGGCACCCGAGCCAAAACCGCCGGCCCGCAAATAAAAGGGTCTTGTCAGGCAATTTTTTTTAAAAAAATATAACAAATTCAGAAAATGTATGTCCTAAATTGAAATTTTCAAAACTAATATCTCGACGGCCATGCTGAAGCCGAAGAGGTACTCTTTGGTCTACCTTTGGCCGAAGAGAGTACTTCGATCTAGTGATGGCCGAAGAGGTGCAGAGAGGGGCCGAAAAGTGGCCGTCGGTGGGCCTTGGACCGAAGAGATTAACTTCACCCTGGATGGAACCAAAAGGCCCTTCTTCGACCTACCATCGATCGAAGAGTGATCTTCGGCCATCCCGCGACCGACCTTATTCTTCCTCCAGATGGGTCTTTCCTCTCTCAGTTCTCTCTCCTTTCTCTCGCGACCCGCAGAAACAGTAGAGCATAGCCATCCCCAGCGGCCTAAGGTCTGATCTATCCATGGGGTAGCTTTTTTTGGCATGAAGTGGGCATGGTTGAGGAGTAGCCATGGTGGGGTGGAGGTGCGGCTGGGGAGGAGGTGTGGCTTGGGGGTGAGGAGGCGCTGGTGGTGATGAACTTTGGTGGGAGGTAGGTCGAGTCCAACCTCCGGGAGCCGAGGGGGAGGCGGTGGTGGTGCCCGGTGGTGCAAGAACTCTGGGAGGTGGCCGGTGGCGCTAAGTTGAAGAGAGGAGGTGGGAAGTAGGGGACTGATGCATTGAAGGTATAACCATATCGTCGTATATTTTCTCTAATTATTGAGGTGTGGCTTGGGGGTGAGGAGGCGCTGGTGGTGATGAACTTTGGTGGGAGGTAGGCCGAGTCCAACCTCCGGGAGCCGAGGGTGCCGTGGATGTCATGGCAGATGTCCTTAGTGTCAGGACTTAGTCGTGAGGCAAACGCATCTATGTGGTAGCTTGAAAGGGGTTGAGCGGAATCAAGAGACGCAACGCAAGACAAGGGTTTAGACAGCTTCGGGCCCCGGAAAACATCATCCGGTAACAACCCTACATGTTGTTTGAGGCTAGGTCTCATTATCATCACGAGGGAGTCGCCGTAAACCGGCTCTCCTCCTTGTGTCTAGCCCTAAGATTGTTTTTTCTTTTTTTTTGTCCCTCTTTGGGGAGCCCTGCCCCTCCTTATATATGTTGAAGGGGCGGGTTACATGTGGAGTCCTATTAGGATTATGGACTAGTCTATCTAATACAAACCAGATACAAGTCCAGGTCTTAACTCCTTGTAAGATAAATGTTTCTCACGCCTTTCCTCTTAAACCGGCCCACCACTAACATAAATCGTCCTGCTGGGCCTTGGGCCTTGTCATCCATCTGGAACACGCGCCGGGTCACCAATGAGTCTTCAGGCTCGTGAATCGTCATACTAGTGAACCGCCAGACACGTAAGTCGCCAATCCTCTGGCCGGTTACCAATGAACGCCAAGTCCGGCCGGGTTATACTTCCGGCCGGTTTACGCCGCGGGGTATATCCCTGACATTAGCCCCCAAGTTTAGCTTGGATTTATCCATGGTAAACTTATACTGCAGAATAAACACAAGAACCAATTTGATAGGTTGTGCTCCGAGTTAAGAACTCTTGTAAACCGGCACCTGAACATCCTTAAGTCCTTGTCATTTCCTTCTTCTAGAAAATCCAAGTCAATAGGCCATCTTCATAATCAATTTGCTGACATTGGTTTGTCACAAAGAAATATTGTGAAGAATAACTCCTTTGACTTCAGCTCCCAATGCTTAACAAAAATATTGGCCTTTGAAATACTCATTTGATCTTCAGCCGGTTTAAGAATATTGATGGCACCGGATCAGAAATGTTTGTTAACATCATTTTTAAAAATATACCTCTTATATGCCTATCACTTGCAGCCCCCAAGTCTTAAGAAGGTAGCATAGCAACATCTTAAGACTTGCTTCAATATGAATGTCACAAGCTTGAAGAAATCCAGGTTCATCTCAATCACCAGTCAGAACTGAGTATTCCACATATGTAGCCCCCAAGTGTCAGGTTGTCATGCTTGCAGCAACCTGGGACTTGAAATTGCCTTATGCTCATAAAAACTTCAACCAGTGTAGCCCCCAAGGGTCGGGTTATTATGCAATAATGAGCAGGGACTTTATAAATATGATCATATAAACTTGAGCAGCAATGTGTAGCCCCAAGGGACGGCTCAATAAGATAATATTGAGCTGTGACTTGATATATTCTTCAATGTAAATAACATCATATGATGTAATCTCCACCATAGGGCTTGAACCCACGTCCACAAGGTTAAGAGCTTTGTACTCTACCAACTGAGTAGTGGATCTTAATGGATTAAGGCTTGTGTACCTTGAATTTTAAAAGGAGCAATTGGTAGCCTCCAAGGGCCGGCTCATTATGATGTGATGAATCGGGTATTCAATAAGTTGAGCAAAAAATGACTTTGCATTAGCCCCCAAGTGTCATGGTGCATGCTGACAGTGACATGGGACTTGCATATTTGATATAATCCCAATGTGAATAATGTAGCCCCCAAGTGCCGGGTCGTAAGCCTGCAGCGAATCGGGACTATTCCTTCCATTGTAGAATAAATCATATCAATTGATAAAATAATAGCCATTGCGCCAAAGCGACTTTGAATACCTTAACTCTTGACAAGTAAATCCGGAGTTTAAATACCCGACGGCTCTTGGCCGATGGCGATTTTAATACGCCTCCATTGTAAGCCGGAATTTTTATAACCCGGCGGCTGATAGCCTTTGAGAAAATCCAAAATGGATAACCCTTTTGAAGCATCAGTTTTGATGATGAGCTTGAATTTATATGTCATATTTCTGCAAATCCTGCTCAAAGTGTAAATAACATATGCCCTGGCGACTTAACGTCGAAAGCCAGGGTGGGTAGCCACTTGAATGCATTCTTATCTTGCACACAAGTAGATCACAAGAATCCTTGGCGATTTACCGCAAGGCGGGTCATAATGCCCATATAAATAGCCAAGGTTTATAACCAAGGCTGTATTTGAAAATAATCAAATATGAAAAAAGATGATACATGTGACAGTGAATCACACCGTTGATTTTATCAACTTTTTTGTAGCAAGGGTGATAACCTCAATCTTGAGTATTGATAACTCCTCCCATATTTTGCCGATTTTATGATAAAACCGTACCGGGTTGTAATAAACACCAGATTATCCTTATAATACTAGCGACTTGTTAGTCAAAACCAGACCGGGTCAATAAGCACCGGATTATCCTTATAATACTGGTGACTTGTTAGTCAACACCAGACCGGGTCAATAAGCACCGGATTATAACTGATTATGTACTGCCAACTAGTTTAGTTGAAAGCCAAGCCGGGTTAATGAACACCGGTATATCCATGCACATATGATACATGCTATGATGATGTAATGATGATGCAATATATGATGATGTATATGTATGATCAAGAGGGTTTAAGCTATGGTTCAGATATGACCAGAACCCCCATGTAGTCATAATTGTGGCATTGCGCCGATCAAAAGGTGTAACTATGGTTCGAATATGACCAAGCCCCCAAGTGATTTCCCTAGTGCCCTTATGCCTATCAAGAGGCGTAACTATGGTTCGAATCCATAGCCCCCAAGTGATTTCCCTGGTGGTCTTATGCCTATCAAGAGGTGTAGCTATGGTTCGGATACGACCAAGCCCCCAAGTGATTTCCCTGGTGCCCTTATGCCTATCAAGAGGTGTAGCTATGGTTCGGATACGACCAGAGCCCCCAAATGATTTCACTGGTGGCCTTTAAGCCTATCAAGAGGTGTGACTATGGTTCGAACATAGCCCCCAAGTGATATTGTGAGCTGTGCTCAAGGGATACCCATGTTTGAGCTGTGCTGTGCAACAGACTCTCTTTGGCCCCTTGTAAAAATATTGGCTTGATAGCCGGATTACCGAAGTAACCAGAGCTGTGCTCTTATGATAATATTGGCTTGATAGCCGGATCAATATGTAATCAGAACTCCGCTTTATAAACAGAAGCCCACATGTGATCAATAATATGATAAGCCAATAAAGCAGGATAACCCATGTTTGAACCGCGCATCATGGCAACTGGTCCTCTTCGGCAACCTTTAACTTTTCTGAGAACGCGAACTTTGCGAGAGATATTTCTTCTTGAACCGGATTTTAAACCGGATATTAAGAGCTTCAAAGCTTTATGGGAGACATCTTTCTCTTGAGCTGGATTTGAACCGGAATCTTCATTTTCAGCCAAAAATTGTCTGACGGCCTTTAAACTCGAACTTGCGAGAAGTTAATTCTTTTTTGAACCGGAAATTCTTAAACCGGATTTAAAAGTTTCAGAGCTTTGTGGGAGAACATATTTCCCCTGAACTGGATTTTAAACCGGCATTCTTCATTTTGAACCGGAATTTTTCAGATGGCCTTTAAATTTGTACCAATATGGCGGTTTAGGGTCCTGCATTAGATAACTTTGCAAGCCGGAGTAATTGCTCTTTTAAAGAAAGCAATATATAATATAAAAATATACTGAATGGATTTCACCTGATATGTTAGGCCAGAAATTATCCACCGCGGAGTTGATGATCACCCCGGTAAAGTTGAAATCGATCATAGGTGAGTCCATCGTAGGAGCAGACAGATGAATTAGCCGTGATATTATAGGCCGGTGCGGACGATCAAGTTGTCCACCGCGTTGTAAATCGGCGCGGACGCGTGAACCGGCCGCAAGGGCGAACGGGTGAGTCGTCCGTGGCGTTGTAAGGCGGTGCGGACGGGCGAGTCGGCCGGCGCGTTGATGGAAACCGGACCGCGATACGCGTGTCCGTGAAAACTGCGGGGCACATCTAAACACGCATCCGTGGCATAACACCACCCTTGTTCTTTTTTAAATAGTCGCCCTGCATAAAAAATATTACAGGTCAGAGCAATTGTTGTTTGATGAAAACAACGTGTTAATTAAAATGGACTTAGATTGATATCACCTGATTTGTTCGCATGACAGATGATCCGTATGTGGCATCCATAGATAACCTTTCAGTACTGTTGCTTTGGTCCCTCTATTTATCCAAAGGATTTTTCGTTCATCCCCTCGAGGACCTCACGAGATGCTGTCGTAGCTCTTCTCCTGTATATCTTGCTGATCGTTAACAAATACGTACTTTATCCAGATGACCTCATTCATCAATACTGGTCTTCATCTCTGGATGTCAGTTCTCCACAAGCAGTAATATCTGATGCCGTGGTGACTCGGCATGACCCCAATGCATGTGTTCTTATGATCCATTGTGCGTTCAACACTTTTCCTGCTTGTTTTTCCTTCCTTGGCGAACTGTTGCATCAGGGGCGTCGCGGCTTCAGACGCGTTGGTGGGTTGCTGCAGTGGATAGCATGGACGAAGCGAGCACCGCGATGGTGACCGTGGGCGGCGACTCGAAGTGAGACGGCAGACGGCTCACAACAGAAGCGAGTCCAGCTTGAGGCCGCAACGGTAAGTTTGCGTGGACAACAGAGTCCGGGTCGTAGCAGAAACCGTGCAGAGTCCGGATCGTAGAAACGGCGGCTCGGATGGCAGAAACGAACCGGCACCGGAGTACATCAGCAAAGGCGTTACTGGCGGGTTGACGGCCGAGGCAAACCGGGTGGCCCAGTAGTAGATGGGAAGCCGGGTCAGGTGAGGCTTGAACATCCGTAAACAAGATCGCCACTGCGGCAGGCGGGTGGCTACGGCCAAAGCAGTCGGCGGGTCAACGGAACGGATCAACAGAGGAGTCTGAGCCCGCGGAGAATCTGTTTCCAGGTCGTGTCCCCCCCTTTTTTTGTCAATCGTCCAATCAGCTCCCCACCTTTCGTTTCTTCAGGCAGCAACCAGCAGGAGATCATGCGGTGGACACCAAGACGAAGGTGGTTGAAACAGGCGAGCCAGCTGGCGGCGACCGCGAAGCGGGGCCACGGCCGCGGAGGCGTTCGAGCCGTGCGGACGCAGGCGCACGGGCCACGGCCGTGGAGAGCGGCGGGTTGATTTTCGGGCGAGCGAACCCTGGGAGCAGAGCAGTTGATTTTGGCCTCGTGTGATTAGTACACGATCCCATGTGAGCACGGCTCTTCATCCCAAACCTAGGGATCTGTTCCCAGTCACTTTTTCTATGTGGTAGTAGTATAGAAATAATAACTGATGGGTGTGCTCGGACGAGCGATGACAGGGGCGGGTCCGAGGCGGAGTGCGTACGGCCTGACGAATCCGAGTTGAAGCCTGCACGGGGTGGCACAGGAGGCCAGCTCGGCAGGGGCGGCCCGATGTAGGCACGAAGCGGGCCAGCGAACACGGGCGGCTTAGGGCATCTGCAGCCGTTGGCCCATCAGAAGAGGCAAAAAAATCATCCCCTCAAAACGCACCGGCGTTAAATCGCGTACTGGGGGCGTGATGCCCCCAGTTGCGGCCTTTCACGGATTTTTAAAAAAGTCAAATACGGCGTAAACACAACTCAAATTTAATGCAAACATCAGCGAGTTCGTCTAAATTTAAACATACTTTACAAAAAAGGAAAAACTACCGCGGGCTACCCCGCCGTCTCCCTCGCCGTCCACCCACGCGGTTCTACATGCCGAGGAGGCGATAGAACTGCGTGTAGTCACCGTCGTCGTCGTCGTCGTCGTCCCCGCCGACGCCTCCGCCGTCCCTGCTGCATCCCTCCCCCGGTTGGCGCGGAGGGTTGGACGGTCCGGGGGCGTCGTCGTCGTCGTCGCTGAGGACCACGACGCCGTGCTCGTCCTCGCGCCCACGCTTGCGGGTGGCGATCTCCTCCAGGGCCCGGCGCTGCCGGACCATCTCGTCGCGGAGGTAGTCATCCCGCGCCCACCGCGGGGCGTCCTCGTCGGAGAAGCCGCGCCGGGCTATCTCCTTGTACTCCACGGGGAGGCCGGGCTCCGGCTTGGGCTCGACGAGGACGAAGCTGCCGGTGGGGGAGGTGTTGTCGCCGATGCGGACGCCGGATCTGCGGGTGCGCGCGCTGACAAGCGCGCCCTGGGGCTCCGGCTTGACGGGGCGGAAGTGGAGGCAGGGGGAGCCGCCGGACGAGGAGGAGGACCCCCGGTCTCCATGCGCCTCGGGGTCCAGGAGCTTCCCCGGCGGCGTGTGAAGGACGGGGGAGCGGGGTACTCGAGGCGCGGCGTGTTGCCGCCCTCGATGTACTCGAGGATGGCCTCCAACATGCGCCCGGGCACGCCCCACCACCGACGGCGTTGAGCCTGCCGGAGGGCTCGACGCCGTTGGTAGCCTCGAGCTGCTCGGCGTGACGGCGGCGAAAGTAGGGCTCCCAGAGTGGGCTGTCGGGGACGTACCGTGTCCCCTCCCTCGCCGCACGCGGCAGGGACGAGCGGATGCGTGCGATCTCCGCACGCCGCGCCGCGCCGGTGGGTATCGGGGGCACCGGCACGCCGCCGGCGCTGATCCTCCACGCCCCGGGTACCCGCATGTCCGGCGGGACCGGGTACTCGGCCTCGAAAAGGAGGCGAGCCTCGCTCTCGTGAAGATGGCGGCGGCCGAAGCCGTTCGCCGCCGCGCCGTCGCCTGGAAAGCGCTCGGCCATGGGTGCTGGAGACGGCGAGAGAGAGGAGAGGGAGGAACGACGACGGCGAGAGAGAGGAGAAGGAGGAATGACGACGGCGAGAGAGAGGAGAGGGAGGAACGATGGCGACGAGAGAGTACGAGTCGCCGAGTGCGCTGGGGCGCGTCTTATATAGGCCAAGGCGCCGCCCGTGCGCGAGCCGCCGTGAGTACGCGTGGCGGGCGAGGGAGGGCGGGGGACGCGCGTCATCCGGTCTTCACTGCGTCGCCCGTAAGGCATCAATGGCGCAGGCTGACCGGCGCGGCAGCGCGGCAGCTTTAAAATTGATTCGCCGCGGGAAACGAGGCGATGAGGATGACGAAGGGGCGAGAAGAGGGTAGAGCCGCTGACGCGTCGGGCCCGCGGTTGTTTCGCGCCAAAACAGTTCGCCCCGGCGCCCCCGGGCACCCCCAGCGCGCCGGGTTCGGCCTGAATCCGCCGACGCTGTTTTCGGTTCAAGTTGACGAAAATCGGACTCATGAAGGCACGATTAGATCGATTTTTCGACACCGACACAAAAAAAAACATCTGAGGAGGCTTTCCTGAGAACGCGGCTAAAGATACCCTTAGTCCAATAGCAGTGGCGGGTCACAGTAGATGCGCAACCCGGCAACAGAGGCGTGGGTGACTCGAGGGGAGATCGCAACGGCAGCTCGGCCCAGCCGAGGTGAACGAGGCGAGGTGGAAGTGCTGATGGCTGCTGCTCGCAGGCGACGATGGAGATGGAAATCGAATCCGTGGCCTTATCCAATTTCCGTCGTGGCCCTCCTTCTTTTTTATTCATTGGTAGATCCAATCTGATAGTTTCTTCCTATGCGCGCAACAGTAAAGGCAGAAAGTAATACTCCTTCTGTTTTAATTTACTTCGCGTATTAGACTTGACTGAAGTCAAACTTCCTAAAATTTGACCAATTTTATAAAAATGAATATAAATATTTATCATAACAAATCTATATGATGTGGAAGTATATTTGATAATGAATCTAATGATGTTAATTTGTTATTGTATATGTTAATATTTTTGTCTATATATTTTGTTAAAGTTTATAAAGTTTGACTTTGACCAAAGCTAATATGCGGAGTAAATAAAAACAGAGTAAGTACTTGCGCTGCCGTCCAGCACGTGAGAAATACTCATTGAACTAGTACTTCGATCGGGTCTTCACATCAACAAGTGGAGCAGTACTAGCTTGGCGTATCCGAACGATGGCAGACAGATTGCGTGTAAGAGCAACAGACAAACCAACCCTAATTTTCCTTTCATCTTGAATCTCGTACATGTCGTTCCGGTCGTTTGCCATGGAGATGGAGATGATGCAGACCCTTTAAAACTGGTTCTTCTTCATCCAAAAAATTATGAACTTCTAGATCCCTGGTAGAGATCTTTTTAAGAACTCAACACCATTATGCGTAGCCTCACGGTGAACGCCAACTGTCATGGAATTATCACGGCAGATGTCCTTAGTGTCAGAACTTAGTCGTGAGGCCAACTCATCTATGTGGTAGCTTAAAAGGGGTGAAGCGGAATCGAGAGACGCAACGCAAGACAAGGGTTTAGACAGCTTCGGACCCCGAAAAACATCATCCGGTAACAACCCTACATGCTGTTTGAGGTTAGGTCTCATTATCATTACGAGGGAGTCGCCGTAAACCGGCTCTCCTCCTTGTGTCTAGCCCTAAGATTGTTTTTTCTTTTTTTTTGTCCCTCTTTGGGGAGCCCTGCCCCTCCTTATATATGTTGAAGGGGCGGGTTACATGTGGAGTCCTATTAGGATTAGGACTAGCCTATCTTCTAATACAAACCAGATACAAGTCCAGGTCTTAACTCCTTGTAAGATAAATGTTTCTCACGCCTTTCCTCTTAAACCGGCCCACCACTAACATAAATCGGCCTGCTGGGCCTTGGCCTTGTCATCCATCTGGAACACACACTGGGTCATCAATGAGTCTTCAGGCTCGTGAATCGTCATACCAGTGAACCGCCAGACACGTAAGTCGCCAATCCTCTGGCCGGTTACCAATGAACGCCAAGTCCGGCCGGGTTATACTTCCGGCCGGTTTACGCCGCGGGGTATATCCCGACAGAGGGGGAGGCGGTGGTGGTGCCCGGTGGTGCAAGAACTCCGGGAGGTGGCCGGTGGCGCTAAGTTGAAGAGAGGAGGTGGGAAGTAGGGGACTGATGCATTGAAGGTATAACTATATCATCGTATATTTTTCTCTAATTATTGTTCTCTGTACGTATTATGTTTTAGTGTTTAGTTATTGTAGATGAAACATATTGCATACTTGTAGTGTTAAGAAAATGGCGGAAATAAGATGGCGAAAAAATGGAGATAAAGGGTTGGCGGGAAGTATAATGGAGGGAACAAATAAAGGGAAAGGGTTGGTGGGAAAGTACATTTTTGAAAGAAAAAAAGGACACTTCGGTCTAATAAAAACCGAAGTGTGGTGTCATGCAACTTTAGTATGTTGTTTACACGAAGAGTTGGGCCCCCGAGGACTATTCGGCCTAAAGTAAACAGAAAAGCTTTTCGGCCCGTGCCCACAACTCTTCGCCCTACAGTAGACCGAAGAACTCTCTTCGGCCAAAAGTTGACCGGAAGGTGCCTCTTGGGCTCCAGCGTGGCTAGCGGGGTCATAGTTCTGAAATTTTTAGTTTAAGGCATACATTTTCGAATTTGTTATAAAAAATAATATTTTAGAAAAATCGTGTTGGCCGGCCTTAGATGAAATCACTAGTTAAGGATTCTCCTTCAAAAGTCACTCCCTTCTTCTTTGATGATGACAACTGACGCAGTATATGTGTGAAGTTGTCACAACCTAGGAGTTTTTTCTAAATGGGCAGCACACTTTCATTCATACATGACTTGTTCATTACATATAATGGTCCTGATCTCATCAGTATACACATTTTCAAAACACTATATCTCTTGAATCGTGCGTCCAAACCTAAAAGACATTTTTTACTATTACATTTTTCGAGTTGAGATATTTGAAACTAGATCACATATTAAAGGTTTGAACAAACCATTTTTCGAACAAAACGGAAACCGGAAAATGGTAAAAAGAAACGAAAAAACGGAAACAAATTTTGTGGGTTTTCACTTTTCGGGGAGCACAACTATGCATTTCGCTTTTCGACATATGTGCTTCACTAGAAAGCACACAGTGTGTTTCAAGAGAGAAAAAATCAAGCAAACTCAGGGAATCCATGCAAAATTCAAAAACCTAAAAAGAAAAGGCTAACAAAAATGGGTGAAGAAAATAAAAAAATTGTCCACGCGGGTGCGGCCAACACATGACATGTCGCGGTGCTAGGGCACACCATATGATGCCTTAAGGGTACTTCGCAAGGGGCGCCCCTACATTTCGCCGAAAGTGAGTCTAACTTCCGACTCGCGGAAGGGGGCGAGCTAGGTGGGCCGGCCCATGCGCGCGGGAGAGCACAACCTGTTTTTCTGTTTTTTTACGTTTTATGTTTTCGTTTCTTTTTCTAGCTTTGTTTATACTTCAAAATATTACTCTATAAAAGCATTTGTAAATTTTTTAAAAGATTTTGAAAAATGTTGAACAAGTATTTGAAAATGTTAAACAAGCATTTGAAAAATGTTTAACAAGTATGTGAAAATGTTGAACAAGCATTTGAAAAATGTTGAATAAGCATTCGGAAAATACAGGACAATTTTTTTTAAAAAGTTGAACAAGTATTTGAAAACATGTTGACAAAGTATTAAAAAAATGTTAATTAAGCATTCGGAAAATGTCGACCAAGTATTTGAAAAATGTTAATCAAGCATTTGGAAAATGTTGAACGTGGATAGAAATATTGTTGATCATGTCTCAAAAAATGATGATTTTTTTATCATGTATATAAAAATGTTAATCAAGAATTTGAAAAAATATGTTTAACCAGTATTTGAAAAATGTTAAACAAACATTTGTAAAATGTAAAATGTGTATAGAAAAACTGTTGATCATGTATTTGAAAAAAATGTTGAACAAGTGCTTGAATAATGTTAAATGTGTATAGAAAAGCTGTTGACATGTATTCAAAAAGTGTTAAATCTTGTTGTTTGAAAACTATTAATCAAGCATTTGTGAAAAGTCTTAAAAGTGTGTATAATAAAAATGTTGGCCAATTATTAAAAAAGTCTTTTATTTGTAAAATTTTAATAAAGCATTTATAAAGTATTTTATGTATTGGAAAACTGTCGGAGTAAGTGACCACAGGTAGCCTAGCCGGCTCCCCCTGGCCTTTCTGAAAAAATTACGAGCCGATCCGGCTCTCAAGAATCCAAGACATGGGGCCGCCTTCCCCTGGCCGGCTGTCTCCCAGGCCGGCTATCGGAAGGCGGCCCGACTTCAACCCTCATGAAGAAAGCCGCGGGAGGGCCGGCTCCGAGGAGCCGGCTGCGAGAAGGCCGACTCCAAGGAGCCGGCTCCCGTAAAGCGGTCGAGATCGTACCCTCGAAGTCTGCACCCACATAACGGCGATGTGACGGGGCGTGGCTACAGTAAGGCTGGCCACCCCCGAATCCCCAAGCACGCCTGGCACAGTGCGCCGTACGGGTGGCCATGACCTGTCCGGCGCAGCACTGTTGCCACATTGACCCTGATGTCATCCACGACGGGCTGCCAAGTACGGCCCACGGGCGGTGGGCCCCTTTGGGCAGAGAGACACCCGAAGGCGGCTAGACCTCCCCCAGTCGGCCCAAGATAGAGCCGGCTCCCCACAGCCGGCTTGCCACCTCCCTCGAAGAAGACGCCCCATTAAGGAGACAAGACGCGGAGGGGCTACAGTGATCGCTCGTCAGACGGCAGCACTGTAGCCACGCTTACCTCGGCGAAGCCCTCGTCACCAAGATTGAGCAATAGTAACCAGCCACCGACAAGGCCCTGGACAGTGGGGCTTGCCTGTCGACCCAGGAGCCAGCAGCCGGCGGGACCCACCAGTCGGCGGGCCCCAACAGTCGGCGCGGAAGCCGGCGAGCATAGACACAGACGGCTGGGCCCCACACCCAGCCGGATTACCATTGTACCCCCGGGGGGTAGGCCTATTTAAACCCCCCGGGACACCCATGCAAAGGGTTGATCCCTGCTAGTTTTAGGCACCACGTAGGGAGGAGAAGAGAGCAAGCAGAGCCCTTCTTCCTCCTCTCGCCAAACAGCTCAAGGAGCATCGCGTAGCTACTTGTTCATCTAGTGATCACGCGGAGACCCCGTAGAGCAGCAGTAGGGGTGTTATCTCCACGGAGAGCCCCGAAGCTGGGTAAGATTCGCCGGCGTGCATGTCTTCGCCTCATCCCGTTTCCAGGCACCGGCGATGTTTTACTGGCTCCCACAATGATAAGCCACCCGTTGGCATATGTCGCACCTACCACCCGACATTTGGCGCCCACCGTGGGGCCAGGTGCACCGTCGTCCGGAGACCTATTTTGGACGGGAACCCTCTTCCTCCCCCGCGAGCGTAGCCAGCCCGGCACACCCAATGGCGCTTGCCACGACGCGCTGCAAGGCGTCACCAACGCCTGCGCAGCGAGCAGCCTCGCTGATCTCCTCGACAAGACCCTCATCTCCGACGAGCTCGCGTCCGACGCGGGCACCGACCACCTCGTCAACCTCCTCGGCCGGCTCCATGTCTCCGACGAGCCTGCTGTGGACTTGGAGTCGGTTGGCTCCACCGATCCGATGCCTGTCGACTCCGACACGGCCTCATTCGACACCTTCCCCACCAACGTCACGATCTACAACGACCCGCTTCCCCGAGCCGATGGCTGCGACGCTGTCACCACCGAGGTGATGGTCATCGGCCACGACGGCGCTGCTGATGAGAGCGCCCACGACGCCCCGCACGCGGCAGTCCACGACTTGTCCATCCCCCTCCCGGCTGACGCCGACGCTGAAGCACTGGAGGCTCGCCGCCTCGCCCTCCTCGCGGAGGGCCGGAAGTTGGTTTCCATGAGACGCCTCGCTGAGGCCCACCGACGCGAGGCCGACCGCGCCGCCTTTGGCACGCCGCCCCCAGGCGGGCCTAGCCGGGCTGGCGTTGTCAGATAGCGCGGCGCTGTCGTTGCCGACACGTTAGGAGTCGACTGCCTAGTCTACGCCACTCCACTCGAAAACCTGCGCGCCACCCAGGTGGCCGTAGATGAGCTAGACGGACTGGGGGCCGAAGAACTCCCCCACATGACCCGACGCATCCAGCAGCTGATCGATGTAGCCGCGCAGCGGCACGAAGCCGACGCCCGCGCGGAAAGCCCTCCCCCGCGCCGAGATCACGACACGACGTCCCGGACACCGACTACGGGTAGAGACCACGCGCGGCGCGAGAAAGTGCCGGCTGCCAGCCGAAGCCAAACCCGGATCTCCATCGAGCGAGACGCAGAAGGCCACCCTCGGGCCGTGGAGTGGCGGGGCAACCCGCCTCCGCCCCAGCCCCGTGGAGAGAGATATCCCACCCCGCCACCTGTTGCGCATCCGACTCTTAGCGGCCGGTTAGGTCGCCGCGAAGGAGTCGGCGAGAACGACGCCCGCCATCGGATCGACCGCCTGGCGCGATCCCTGGCGCTGGAAGAAGAAGACGATGTCGGTCCGCCTTGCTTCGGCCCCCGCATCCGCGACGAGCCCTTCCCCAAAGGGTTCTCGCTCCCAAGAGACACTCCCAAGTACAACGGCTTCGTGAAGCCGGAAGATTGGTTGATCGACTACTCCACGACGGTTAGCATAGCCAGCGGCAACAGGCGCGTTGCTGTGAAGTACGTGCCCCTCATGCTGCAGGGCACGACGCGGACCTGGCTCAACAGCCTCAAACCACACAGCATCAACAGCTAGCTAGATTTCACAGAAGCTTTCGTCCGCAACTTCACCAGCACCTACAAGCGGGCTCCCAAGCCCAGACAGCTCTCCTTGTGCGTACAAGGCCCCGCCGAGTCCACTCGCGACTACCTCACGCGTTGGGCCGAGCTCCGCAACCCTTGCGAAGGGGTGCACGAGGTGCAAGCCATAGAATACTTCACTGCCGGGTGCCGAGAAGGCACCCTCCTCAAGCACAAGCTTCTCTGCGACGAGCCGACTACCCTCGACAAGCTTCTGGACATAGCGGACAAATACGCCACCGCCGACTCCTCAATGAAGACCGAGCTCGGGTAGACGCGTCCGGGAAAGTACTCAACCCGGCGCCCAAGACGCCGGCTGGGGATTCCGGCCGACGCCCACACTTGAACGACCACAAGCGCAAGGGCCCCGTGCCACCACCCGTCAGCCGGCAGGTGGCCACAGTCGAAGACGTGCCGCCCGAAGGGCGGCCCGCGCCCAAGAAACCCAAGGGCGGCAGGCCGGCTTGGCAGCCGGCCTTTTCCTACGAGCAAACTCTCGACGCCCCATGCAAGTTCCACAGCGGCGCGAAGCCGTCCAACCACACAACCCGGAAGTGCCACTGGCTCAGCCGAATCTCTAAAGGCGAAGGGCTCGCACCGCCTCTGCCTGCCGGTCCGCCGCCTCCGGCTCCGCAGCCGACGGCCGCTCGGCCCGCAGTCGGAGCCGTGCACAACGAGTTCCCCGACGAGCATGCCGCCTATATCATCTTTACAAGTCAGCCCGAAGACCGGCGCAGCAAACGCCGAGAGCACCAAGAAGTCAACATGGTTGCTGCCAACCCCGCCGAGCACATGCACTGGTCAGAAAAACCTATCAGCTGGAGCCGGACCGACCACCCAGAGGTGATGCCGTCTCCCGGCTCTTATGCGTTGGTTTTGGATGCCACCCTTGCAACGGACAGACGCGCTGCCCGATTCTCCCGCGTGCTGATAGACGGCGGGAGCAGCATCAACATCCTGTACCGTGACACCATGGAGAAGCTGAATGTCAAGACGAAGCAACTCATGCCTACTCGGACTGTGTTCCACGGCATCGTACCCAGCCTGTCCTGCGCCCCCATTGGCAAGAACAAGATTGATGTACTTTTTGGGGACAAGGAGCATTTCCGCCGGGAAGCGATCTGGTTTGAAGTGGTGGACCTGGAGAGCCCTTACCATGCATTGCTTGGCCGACCTGCCTTGGCCAAGTTCATGGCAGTTCCCCACTATGCATACCTCAAGATGAAGATACCAAGCACCAAAGGCGTCATCACCGTAGCCGGCGATTACAAGAAGTCCTCCGAGTGCGCAGCAGCCAGCAGCCGGCTGGCCGAGTCCCTTGTGATTGCCGAAGAGAAGAAGATGTTGGACCGGGTCGTGGCCATGGCCAGCAAGCAGTCGGCCCTGTCCCCCGATCCCAAGGAGTATGATGCCCAAAGATCTTTCCAGCCGGCCAAGGAGACGAAGAAGATACCTCTTGACCCCGAGCACCCAGAGAGGTTTGCCGTCATCGGGGCAAACCTAAACAGCAAATAGGAAGGCGAGCTCGCCGACTTCCTCCGTGAGAATCGGGACATCTTTGCATGGTCCCCCAAGGACATGCCGGGTGTTCCGAAGGAATTCGCCGAGCACAAATTACACGTCCGAGAAGACGCCAAACCAGTCAAAAAACCCCTCTGCCGACTGTCGGAGGAGAAACGCAGGATTATGGGAGAGGAGATAGCCCGGCTTCTGGCAGCCGGCTTCATTATGGAAGTTTTCTTTCCAGAGTGGCTCGCCAACCCGGTCCTCGTGCTAAAGAAGAACAACAAGTGGCGCATGTGTATAGACTACACGAGCCTCAACAAGGCCTGCCCCAAAGATCCCTTTGCCCTGCCAAGGATTGACCAAGTGATAGACTCCACGGCCGGATGCGAGCTGTTGAGTTTCTTGGATGCTTACTCAGGATACCACCAGATAAAGTTAGATCCGGCTGACCGCCTGAAGACCGCCTTCATCACGCCATTCGGAGTCTTATGCTACCTGACTATGACATTCGGCTTGAGAAATGCCGGTGCCACTTTTCAGCGTTGCATGCAGAAGTGCCTCCTCAAGCAACTTGGCAGAAATGCTCACGTCTACGTAGACGACATTGTGGTGAAGACGGAGAAGCGCGACACCTTGCTGGAAGACCTCAAAGAAACATTTGAGAACCTACGCCGTTTCCAAATCAAGATCAACCCCGAGAAATGCGTGTTCGGAGTGCCAGCCGGCCAGCTCCTAGGCTTCCTGGTCTCCGAACGCGGCATCGAATGCAACCCGGTGAAGATCAAGGCCATTGAGAGAATGGCGATTCCCACCAAGCTTCGAGACATCCAGAAGTTCACCGGGTGCTTGGCCTCCCTAAACCGCTTCATCAGCCGGCTCGGAGAGAAATCTCTCCCCCTCTACCGCCTCATGAAGAAGACCACTCACTTCGAGTGGAATGACCAAGCTGACCAAGCTTTCCACGAGCTGAAGAAGATGCTGGCCACACCGCCAGTCCTGGCAGCACCGACTGAGAAAGAGCCCATGCTCCTCTACATTGCCACAACCAGCCGAGTGGTCAGCACCGTCATCGTAGTCCAACGCCCAGAAGAGGGCCGAGCCCAGCCGGTCCAGAGGCCGGTGTACTATTTGAGCGAGGTACTGTCCGCCTCGAAGCAGAACTACCCGCACTACCAAAAGATGTGTTATGGCGTGTACTTCGCCGCCAAGAAGCTGAAGCTCTACTTCCAAGAGCATCCCATCACGGTCGTATGCACCGCCCCGCTAGCCGAGATCATAGGCAGCCGGGATGCATCCGACCGGATGGCGAAATGGGCCATCGAGCTGGCTCCTTACGCGATCTTCTACCAGCCTCGCACCGCCATCAAATCCCAAGCATTGGCCGACTTCCTCATCGACTGGGCCGAGACCCAGTACCTGCCGCCAGCTCCCGACTCCACTCATTGGCGCATGCACTTCGATGGGTCCAAGATGCGCACCGGCTTGGGAGCCGGCATCGTCCTCACCTCTCCCAAAGGCGACAAGCTCAGATACACGCTGCAAATCCACTTTTCCGCCTCCAACAATGTAGCCGAGTACGAGGCGCTCATACACGGGCTCCGGCTTGCCAAAGAGCTCGGCATTCGCCGGATCCTATGTTATGGCGACTCGGACTTGGTGGTCTAGCAATCATCCGGCGACTGGGACGCCAAGGACGCAAATATGGAAAGCTACCGCTTCCTCGTTCAGCAGATCAGTGGGTATTTTGAAGGATGCGAGTTCCTCCACGTACCGCGAGCCGACAACGAGCCAGCTGATGCTCTGGCTCGAATAGGCTCCACCCGGCAAGCAATACCAACCGGCGTCTCTCTACAACGCCTCCTCAAGCCGTCTATCAAGCCGTCTCCAGAGTCCGATTCCATCTTCGTGCCGCTTGACCCCGACGCGGCCAGGTCCGGCTCGAAGAGCCAAGCAGGTGACCCGAGGACTTCGATAGTCGGCCCAGGGACGTCAGCAGGCGGCTCGGGGACTTCCGTAGTTACGCCCGACCCGGGGACTGCCTCACCCGGCTCGGGGACTGCGGTAGTCAGCCCGGAGACTACACCAACACAACAAGCGGCGGCCGACTCCAGCATTTCACCGCCCAGCCCGCCCGCCCTGGTCGTAGTAGCCGTTTTGGCAATAGAAGAAGTCGCAGCTCCGTCATGGGCTCAACCCATCCTCAACTTCCTAATAAACCAAGATCGGCCGGCTGACGAAGTAGAGGCAAGACAAGTCCAACGCCGAGCCGGAGCATACACAATCGTCAACAGAGAACTCGTCAAGCGCAGTGTCACTGGAGTCCTCCAGCGATGCGTTGAGCAAGAGAAGGGCATTGCAATCCTCAGAGACATCCACCAAGGAGAATGCGGCTACCATGCGGCCTCAAGATCACTCATCGCTAAAGCCTTCCGCCATGGTTTCTTTTGGCCGATTGCTTTGGATGACGCCAAGGAGTTAGTTAAACATTGCAAAGGGTGCCAACTCTTCAGTTCCAAGCAACACATGCCGGCTTCAGCACTCAAGACCATTCCCCTCACTTGGCCCTTCGCCGTTTGGGGACTGGACATGGTGGGCCCATTCAAGACGGCGCGCGGTGGCATGACACATCTGCTTGTCGCCATGGACAAATTCACCAAATGGATTGAAGCAAAGCCGATCAAGAAGCTGAATGGGCCGACTGCCGTCACATTTATCGCAGATATAACAACTCGGTACGGCGTGCCACACAGCATCATCACCGACAATGGCACGAATTTCGCCAAGGGCGCCTTGGCATGTTTCTGCGTGACGCAAGGCATCCGGTTGGATCTAGCATCCGTCGCCCACCCGCAGTCAAACGGCCAGGTCGAGCGAGCCAACGGCCTCATCCTTTCCGGCATCAAGCCCCGACTGATCGTACCACTGGAGCGTTCAGCCGGCTGTTGGCTCGATGAGCTGCCGGCTGTCCTCTGGAGTCTGCGCACTACACCAAACAAGTCAACCAGCTTCACCCCTTTCTTCCTCGTGTATGGTGCTGAGGCGGTCATCCTGACTGACATCGAGTTCGACTCGCCTCGGGTAACCATGTACATGGAAGCGGAGGCCAAGGAAGCACGAGAAGACGACGTCGACCTGCTGGAAGAAGGCCAGCTGTTAGCCCTCAGCCGGTCCGCCATCTATCAGCAGGGCCTGCGCCGCTACCACAGCCGGAAGGTCAAGCCAAGATCCTTCCAAGAGGGTGATCTTGTGCTCCGGCTGATCCAGCGAACAACCGGCCAGCACAAGCTCTCGGCCCCTTGGGAGGGCCCCTTTGTCATCAGCAGAGCCTTAGGCATCGACTCCTACTACCTGATCGACGCGCAGAAGCCGAAGGCACGAAAGAGAGATGACTCCGGCAAGGAGTCGGAACGACCATGGAACGCCAACCTCCTCCGAAGGTTTTACAGCTGAAATGCACTATGTATCCCGCTAACTTTTGTACTAAGTACGAGACAATAGGCCCCCCGAGGAGAGCTCGGGGACTGCCATCCTTTATCTATGAATGAAGAGTATCATGCTTATGACCTTATCATTACATTTACTTGTTCCGTCCGGCACCGGGTTCGACTAGTTGGCCCGGGGACTGGCCGACTGGAGTTATATTAGAAGTCCTACCCGCGGTCAGACAAGTAGTGTGCCGGCACCCAAGCCTTCTCTTGCCAAAAGTCGCAGTTCGAAGAACCGGCTGTTCGGCTGGCAAGAGTTAAAGGCAGGAAAGGGCGCCCACACGAAAAACGGCTAGGGACTAACGGACTAATATAACAAAAGCCGGTTTCTCTCCCACCACCGACCGACTACCAGAGTAGCCGGCCGGCCAGCTTCCATTCACTTCACTTCAATCCAAGAAAGCTCGAGTACTTGCCTCCCCAAAAGGGGAAGGCGGCAAAGGAAACAGCCTAAGGATAAAAATCATACGTGAATGGAAACCAAACATGCACAAGTTAATATTTACATAAAAGACCTTCAAAAGGCCAGCATTCAACATAGTTTGGATACACCCCCAGTGGGTGGAACTG